>NW_003303718.1:193217-194057 GCF_000142945.1 Phytophthora infestans T30-4 | reverse complement strand
AGAGTGAAGATTTTCCACTGCTGCTGCACCCATCCCCACGTCTCGCCAAGACACTCAAGCTTCACCACTTGAACTCTTCGGAAGTTACCGAGAGAGCAGATCCCGCCCTACCGACGGGTACACAAGGTGAGGAAAGTTCAGCAGAACACGGATCATCGGGGGACCCCCTCCGTTAGTCGGTGTCTGGGCGCAGTTGGTAAGTTGGATCTGGCAATCTCGCAGATTTTGCTGATCCCGCTACACCACAATGGTGCGCGTGCCCGGATTCGAACCAGGGATTTCACCGTGAGTCCCAAGAAGATGCTCAAGTGAAGATTGAGCCAGGGGAAGAGGCGTCGTCGGAGGTCGGATCGACGAAGACGCTGCTGAATGAAACAAGATCCGCGGATCGATGGAGTTTTGGGAGGAACTCTGTCGACGGAAGAGAGGTGGATCCGGGTCCGGATCTAGAAGAGAAACCTCTCTATCCTCCCCAGGTCCCCTCGGGGACCCCTGCGGATCTTGACGCAAGTCAAGATCCGCTAACAAAACAAGGGAAAGTGAAGGCGAAACGGTATGCATTTGCAGATTCACCGGTTAAGCCAACACCGTACCTAAACCCAAGCCCGCTAGTCGAAGAAACAAGAAAGAAGACGAAAACGAGTAAGACTACGCGGAAGAAGATGCAAGCTCCAGAGTCGGAAGAAGACCAAGCTGGATCCAGGTCAAGCTGGTCCGACAAGGATCTCGAGTTTGTGTATCGCCACCAAGCTTTACGCGACTTCCTGCATCAAGATCCTGTCATGCAGATCCTGAATCCAAAGACAGATCAAAGATCCAAGGGAACCGGTGAGAGCACGT
>NW_003303718.1:187331-188287 GCF_000142945.1 Phytophthora infestans T30-4 | reverse complement strand
CGACCACGCCTATCCTCCGTCATTTCGATCCGGAACTTTCAACCTACGGTAATAGTTTATGCCAGTGACTGGGCAGTCTCAGCAGCTCTGGTGCAAGAACATGAGGGGATCTGTCATCCAGTCACCTTTGTCAGCCGGACACTTAAGCCGAATGAACTGAACTACGGAGCGGTGGAGAAAGAGATACTTGCGCTCCTGCGCGTGTTGGATCTAAATTATAACCTGCTAGTGGGAAGATCCATCCGGATCCTGACTCGACACTCCACGCTAGCCTGGCTGTTCAAGTCGGCCGGGTTGCAAGGACGTTTGGGACAGTGGGCAGCTTTACTCTCACCTTGGACGCTGGAGATTGTGAAATGTTCGAAAGGGGAAGACGAGATCCTGGGAGTCTTGGCCGCGAGCATCACTCCTCGAGCTAAGATGGATGAGGCGCTGACTAGGGTCGCTCCTAAGAAAGAGCCCAAACGCCGGATCCAGATCCCGATCCCGACGGTTCAGGCAGATGAGGATCTGTACGTCCTGAGTTTCGATGGATCCGCTCGCGTACGACGCGGAGGCGGGGCGTACAGTGCAATACTGTGTAGACTACCTGGATGGGAAGTTGTACGGGCCAGATCCACTTATGCGGAAGGCCTCGCCGTCAACGAAGCGGAGTATAACGGGCTACTGCTGGGTTTGGATTTACTAAAGGGGACAAGATCCAAAACGGCTGGTGATTTGTGGGGATTCAAATTTGGTAATCAGACAGGTGCGAGGTGAGATTGACTGCAAGACCTCGGCTCCTAACACTGTTACGGCAGAAGTGATGATCCACCTGCGTGGTGGGATGAATCACGAGTTGTGCATGTCAAGCGAGATTGGAATGCCAGTGCGGATATCTGGGCCAGTGCCGCTTTACGGAATCAATGCGTGTGAGTCGAGGAGAGAGCGAGCATCAGTATCTCGTTACGTTGAAC
>NW_003303718.1:151469-186375 GCF_000142945.1 Phytophthora infestans T30-4 | reverse complement strand
TACAGGGATCCAGCGGGATCCGACACAACGAAGACCGCCCGCCCCACATCAAATCCCAAGTGGGATCGGCAGGTGTGGCTGTACTTGGATCGAGTGAAAGAAAGGGTACGCTCGCAAATTGGCCCATCCTATGGCATGGACCGTTCCCGGGTGAGAGAGAAGATTGGAGAACATGCGGTGAGGCTGGAAACGCCACGTACCGAATATCGCCTGTTCCCTGTAGTACACGTATCCAAGCTGAAGTTGGTCAAAGAATATCCGGATCGGCCGCAGGTCCGTCTTTCGGTAGATGCATCCGACCGCGTCGACTTCGACGAAGTTCTCCTACCGGAAGACAGTTGGAATGTGGATCTCGAAGCCGACGAGTTCGAAGTCGAGAAGATCACCGATATGAGATCGGGGAAGCGAACTAGATACGGACGGATTTACCGTGAGTTTCTGGTGCATTGGCGTGGACATGACGAACCTAGTTGGGTAGACGAGGCAGATCTGAACTGTGGAGCATTACTCTATGATTTCTTGAGGGATCGTACGAATCGTAACAGATTCGGCGTGATGCAGTCTCATGAAGAAGAGTAGGGAGGGGACCCATGGATGTGAGTTGGTCATATCGATGGGAGGATGAAGAAGGACCCACAGGAAGGGTGTGGGTCAGGAGGAGGAGGATCGCTGATATGAGTTGGTCACATCGGAAAGAAAGAGAAGACGAATCCACAGGGTGGATTAGGAGGAAGAAGTGAATGTTTATGCATAAGAGTGACGTTTTACGTGTGAGGAGTCCTGCTTGATTTCGAGCACGAGCTTTCAAGGGCCCGAACTATACTGACCCGATTGAACCTGGGTCATTGGCGCTAGATCCGGATGAAATCCAGGCGCAGACCCAGCCCAGATCCAGGTGTACGCTGAAAGGGTGGATCCAGCCCAGATCCAGGTGTGCACTGAAAGGGTGGATCTGGCCCAGATCCAGGTGTACGCTGAAAGGGTGGATCTAGCCCAGATCCAGGTGTACGCTGAAAGGGTGGATCCAGCCCAGATCCAGGTGTACACTGAAAGGGTGGATCTAGCCCAGATCCAGGTGTACGCTGAAAGGGTGGATCCAGCCCAGATCCAGGTGTACACTGAAAGGGTGGATCTAGCCCAGATCCAGGTGTACGCTGAAAGGGTGGATCCAGCCCAGATCCAGGTGTACGCTGAAAGGGTGGATCCAGCCCAGATCCAGGTGTACACTGAAAGGGTGGATCTAGCCCAGATCCAGGTGTACACTGAAAGGGTGGACTAGATTTCTCAACCGACGAAGGAATGTTGTAAGCATATTCAAGTAAGAAAGTGTGGATTATAATAGCTTATGCAAAAGGCTAGCTCGACCCAGTATCCAGTCGCTAGTTACTGCTACGAAAGGAATCCACGAAGGCGGAAACTGGGGCGTGGTGTCGAAGAGTGATGAGGATCAGGTAGTCTTGGGCTGAACATTGAAGAACTTGCTCACTAGACGCTGGATCTGGCGTCCTGGGTGTTGGCTCAGGTCCCCGCGAAACTGGATGCGCCAAGGCTCGGCTTCGTCGATCTCTCGCAAGGCTTCCAATAGGCTCGTGGGTTCTGGGCGATGGAGGTTGGGATCCTCCAAGTTGGCTTGACGGGATACGGATCCCGGAAACCAAGCTACCTTATCCCCGCGTCGGGGAAGATGCAAGAAGGATGGATCCAGCAAAATATCCACGTCACACCAACCGTCCTGGATTGCTAACACGAGGATCACAAGGACTCTCTTCCAAGCTCGGCCCGCATGGCTACGCCGGTTACCACGCTGCTTGTTGAAGTTGGACAACCAGGTCGAACCCTGCAATTGATTCCGAGAGATGGGGAACCGGTGAGTGCCCTCCCATATAGCAACCCGGTGCTTGGAGACGAAATCCCGGAACGCCCGAACGAATACCCCGAGTCGCCCACGCACATCACCCCTGAAGCTAACCGGATCCACCGGTGTGGTGACCAGTGTATCCCACGGGGCAGCACTTGTCAGTTCCTCCACGAGGGGTCTGGTGATGAGCGAATCCACGAACCCGGCCCTCGAGATGAGATCCGCTGCCCGAAGAGAATTTACTTTCAGCTCGAAAAGGCAACTCAGAGAACAGGACCGTGTTCTTTATTGAGATGACCGCGACCCAGGTTCAACTTCTTGGCGAGACCAAGGCTCGATCTCTCTGGTAGCGAAGACCACCGGAGCACGTTGACCAGGAATGAAGGCGGCATCCAGACCGAACGAGAGCCACAGGAGAGCATCCCTGGCAGTGACGAGTTAGAGAGAGCGGAGATCAAGACAGATCCAGAGAGATCCGCCACCATGAGACGATCCCGGAGATCCGCCACCATGAGACGATCCCGGAGATCCGCCACTATGAGGCGATCCTGGGGAACCGCCACCATGAGGCGATCCTGGAGATCCACCACCATGAGGTGACCCCCCTCCACCAGATCCGGGGGATCCGCCACCAGGCGACCCCCCTCCGCCAGATCCAAGGCGTCCGCCACCACGAGGCGACCCCCTTCCATCATCGCTACCCGATCCGCCGTCACTGTCGACGTGGATCGCAGATCCCGCAGTGACGCCTCCGGATCCGGCTGTGCCAGCGACTTGTAGAGGCGGCGTTGAGAGGGATCTCCGCCGGGCTTCGGATCGGGATTGGGATAGAGCCCGCCGCGTGTCTTCCTCCAAGGCCTCCTCAGCGGTTCGAGCCTCCTCTGAATCCTCTGGACTCTCGTCGTCATCGTCGTCGTCGTCATCGTCCTCATCGCTTAGAGTGAAGGGATACGGGCCGGCAGACGGCGTACGCTTTGACGACGATCGGTTAGGAGGCCCTGAGCCGTCGGACCAGTCAGATTCCTCATCCTCATCGTCCTCCGAACTACCCAGTCCACACCCAGGGGGAATGACGCGTTTAGCTTTCCCCTTCCCGGGTCCAGTACGGGCCGGCGGAGGGTTGGTGGAAGCGGACTGAGGAACGATGGGCGTCGTCACCGAAGGACCAGCGGTGGATCCCGTCTTGGACGTCGATCCCGGTTTGGATACGGCCATAGACCCAGTCTTGGACGTCGTAGACCCAGTCTTGGGTCCGGATCCAGACTTGGACGTAGTGGTAGATCCAGTCTTGGACGCCGAGGTAGACTTGGATCTAGCGGTGGATCCAGACTTGGATCCGGCACCTGACTTCGAGGGAGAAACGGAAGTCTTGGGCGCGGGTGTAGATCCTGCCTTGGACACAGAAGTGGATCCCGCTTGCGGAGCAGATTTAGAAACCGGAGTCGTTTTGGGCTTGGCTTTCGGGGAAGCTCGGGCCTGCTTATGGGGACGGGAGGATCCGGTGCTAGGAGCGGGAGATGTACTACGCGGGCGTTTCGCAGTCGACGAATCCGCCCCACTTACCGTCGGAAGAGGAGCAGAAACGCTAGCAGCCTGAGAGGGCCCCGACAAGGGAGGAAGTGGATCCGAGACGGCAGCTGTCACCAGCGCCAGTCGTCGACGTGCCAAATCGCGCTCCGACAGGCCGCGATCGCGCTCCAGGATCAGCTGTTGCTGCTGAGTTTGGGCTGCGGAAAGTTGATCCTGGAGTTTCGCGGTGGTCGCATCTGCTTTCCTCAATTTGTCACCTAGATTGACAATAACAAGTGAATATGGAGTTACTAGCAAGGGCTAAAAGAGGATCCACGTACTCATGCGGCGAAGCTTGGATTCCAGCTCCGTTAGCGCACGCTCGGCATCCGCCCACTCGGTAGTCGCCTTGTCCCGCTGGAGCTCGCTGTCTGCCAGTTTCGTTTGGATCTCGTCCCGCAATCGAGTCATACGCACGAATTCTTCAAGCGCGTAATCTCGTCCGGCAGACGCCCTCTCGAGCGACTCCTTGGTGTCTTGCAACTCCTCAGAGAGTTGAGCCAGGGCTACATCCGGCGACGAGGGAGGTGGATTTGGCGCGGGGGACCCTCCACGCGCCGACCCTAAGGCGGATCCGTCATGGGCGGATCCCACATAGTCGTTGGTCACCACCTCCTCCTGGGTCAAACGCAACTCGTCACGGAGGCGGTCCAAGCTCACATCCGCAGCTGCCCTAGCAGTCTGGGAATCCTCCAGATCCCGCTCGAGGTCGTGGATCCGGGATTGGAGTTGGTGGATCTCAGATCCGGCGAGTGCCATCTCCCTAAGGAGATGGTCGTTGTCATCTCGCATAACGTCTCGTTGACGGGAGGCGCGATCCAGCCGTCCGGTCAGGTCGCGGATCTCGACCGCCTGATCAGCCAACAGGAGTCGCAGGTTCTGCGACCGAGAAGGCGCACGGTGCTTCCAACCCTGGATCTCCATCGCTTTGTCATGGATTTGGGCCCGCAAAGTCTGAAGTTGGGTAGTGTGTAGAGACGCAGCTTGGTCTTGGGCATCTTGAGCCGTCTGGAGCTCCGCCGTCAGGGTTTGCACCTGATCGGAAAGAGCCTGGGCTAGAACCCGCAGATCGGTGGGCGACATGGAAGACGGACTGACCGGAGGTGTGGTGGATGGGACCTTGCCCGACGATTTGCCGGTACGCTTGGCGGGAGACATGTGTCGCGAAGGGGAGAAAGCGGTTGTGGATGCTGGTGATGCACGTCGTGGACGCTGTTGTGCAGCGCCGACCACGTACAGGAGGCGATTGTGGTGAAGTGCTTTCTCAGAAATAAGAGAATGGTCCTGACGCGGGGTCACTATCCCGAATCAGTGACAATTTCAAGTGATTATAGAGGATTTGGGTTGTTTGGCACGGGTGCAAGTTGCCTGTGGTGGATTAGCCATGGCGAGCAGCACCTCGTATGGAATGACGATGGATCTGATATGAGCGATGTACGAGAAGGCAAGATCCACCAAGACTTACCTCGGATCCACCCTTACCTGGATTCACTAAGATGGATATGGGATATACTATACAAGAGTGGATCGAGTGTGGATCCTATGAAGGAAGGATGGTCGGTGCCCTCTGAAGGTGGATCTAGTAGCCACGGCTAGTGAAGAGTCAAGATCCACCGCGAGGTACCCCGGATCCCATACTTCCGAGTTCGGATCCAAGGAGGGAGGATCCCGCCTGGAGGGACCTGGATCCAGGGTATAGGGATGAGGGATACAGTGGATCTCGAACTTTCGTGGGACAACGGAGATCACAGACGGTTGCGAGATGATGTTGGATGATGGGAGAGCTCGGATCCACGGCGAGTGTACCATTACAGTGAGGTGGATCCAAGCGACCTGGATCCGGATGAGTGTACCCATTATAGGGTGACCATGATGATTACGTCATATATCCGGTGGATCTGAAGATAACACAGCTGGGATGATGGGTCAAGGGAAGAAGGGACATGCAGCCGAGCCTGGTAAGGGATTTAGCAGATGAAAGACATAGAAGGTAGAAACCCAGGCAGGTATAGGCTTAAATATCAATACAGAACTCAATTTGCACAGTATCACGCAAGTGCCTTCCTGCCCTCAAGAACCGGAACTACATTTGGCCGTACGAGCTCGGAGAAGGTTGGGAATTGCGAATCTAGTGTTGGTAGTGATAACTGGATAATACATTGGCCAGATCCTACAACCTAGTGAGCTTTTCCTTTACTCGTGCAGATCCGACAGGTTAACCGAATTTACTACTTGGTCGGTTACACCCTAGAGGCTCTCAACTTTCAAGATCCCGTCACAGGAGGCGGCAAGTACGACTTAAAGGACAACACAAAGGCAAGGGAACACACCCGCAAGGCAACCCTACGGCCAGATCCACGATCTAAGCCCCGGATCCATAAGCTCGAATATTCGCTTAGGATACGGAACCATCCACGGACGCAGAGTGAAGATTTTCCACTGCTGCTCCACCCCATCCCCACGTCTCGCCAAGACACTCAAGCTTCACCACTTGAACTCTTCGGAAGTTACCGAGAGAGCAGATCCCGCCCTACCGACGGGTACACAAGGTGAGGAAAGTTCAGCAGAACACGGATCATCGGGGGACCCCCTCCGTTAGTCGGTGTCTGGGCGCAGTTGGTAAGTTGGATCTGGCAATCTCGCAGATTTTGCTGATCCCGCTACACCACAAAACCGTGCATGGAAACACTCGGATTTCTACCTACTTTAGCTGCATACAATTAAGCCCCTCAACATACAATTAATCCTCTGACTTATAAAAAAGCCAACATGTCATAAACAGAAGCCGAAATGACATGACATAAAAAATAGCCAAAATATCATAAAAAATTCGCCCCCCGAAGTATTCAGACAGCTCTCGTAAGCACAAGAGCCTTTCTAATCAATTCTACTGGTAATAATGTATTTTATATTCAGCTAACCGAAAATAGCGTATATTACGCTGCTCAATTTGATTTCAGTGCTACGCCAGCATCGCTCCCGCCTGGATACACTCGACCTACTACTGGTTTATATAGCTCTGGAGGAACGGGATTATCAACTACGACGCGAGCCCTCGTGTTATTATTGATAATGCTGCGTTTGGCAAGGTAGTTGGGTTGGCTAGTGGTACTTACCCTGCGGCACCTACTACGGTATCATCTGCACAACTCTCAAATACTATTCCTTAGATTCACCCGAGTTCGAGCTATGTTGTACGCTGTGATATCATTAAGAATCAATACGTAGCTTCGGGCGATATTCTAAGCGCTTTTGATAGAGGTGATGCTCAAGTAGGACAAGTGATATCCTACAAACCGAGTCAATATGCTTGGATGAACTGCTTTGACGGATCTAGATCTTCGATCACTATCTCCATGTATAACCAGAATGATCAAAAGGTTAACTTTAGAGACACTTCAGTATCAATAATGCTCCTCCTTAGTCGAAAAATTTAAAGCTCTATATTAAAAAAAATATATGTTTTTTTGTAAAAATAAAAAATAGGGCGTAATTAAATTTAATCGAAAAGAACCAGCTACCATCGGTTTCTTACGCTTAGCACGGAGAGCAGCCATTCGACCCTTTGCTTCTTGAGAACCCTTTATTAGGGGGAGTCAAACTTTGTGTTTTTGCCTGTCATATTTTGGCGTGTACCCATGTCATATTTTGGCAAGATTTCTGTGAAATTTTGGTGCCATGACCTGCCATTTCAAATATCATCTACCTCAAGGGCAGGACGATCCCAGGGATCACATGGCATTTCCAATAATAAAAAACGTGATCCGACAAGGAAATGTTGCCGTCAGTCTTCAATTTGCTCTTGCACCTAACAGAGCTCAGGAGCAGTTTGCACTGGCGGGAGCCGTCATCACAAGTGCTCCTTAGTCACACTCCACAACGTTCTCAACACACTACTTACAGTACGTAAGCCGTGTGTCCTTCCTTCACGTGGATGTCTAACTAATCCGTTTTTTTAAATAAGAATGACGCTTAACAACGAGAACTGCCCGTCCGCAAAGGTGCATCTTTCTAGAGAGGACTACGGCCTGCTCGTTACCTGGATAGAGATACCTGAGAGCTTTGCTGCAGCTCATGGCACCAGCAAGAAGACCATTGTCTCGAGAGGGGCCCAGAAGACAAAGACGCAGGCTTTCAATGAGCTGGCGGCGTATTTAAACACACACACGAATACATATAATCTTCCTACGCTTACGGGAGCAAACGTGCAGCAGCGCTGGCGAGCATACAAGACGAAGAAGTTCCAGCCAACACTAAAAAAGAGCCGCACGGAGACGGGCCTGGGGATGTCCAAGAACGAGATGAGGCAAGGCTTTTTAATCCAAGGCAAGCTGGACAAGTTGTGCCCACACTTCGCGCGTATGGAAAAGCTGTTCGCTACGAAGGCTAATGCTCGAGCTCCAGCAACATTACAACTAGGTTCGATTCAGCAACATGCTACCGGACGAAATGTGTCAGGATCTAAATACGGCGAGGAGGACAAAGAAACCCATTTTGAAGAGATCAACAGTGTTGATAGCGGTGATGACAGCCTCAACTCAAGTGGAAGTGACCCCAACGACCAAAACGACGATCCCGAAGGACCCGCCGCTGGAGCCGCGGTAGCTGATGTTCAAGATGATGATAACGCAGACGAACAAGAACCTTCCGATTACGAACATGAAGCATCAAGCACGAATGCCCGAGCGATTGACCAGACAATTCATTTGAGCCGACCCCACCTGATGGTGCTCTATGGACTACAGGAGAAAAGGATGAGTTACTCTCCGTGCCTTCCACGCTAACTTTACTTGGCAACGTCGCGCTGGACCTCTCCCCACGGCAGCCACAGCAGCGAACAGACGCTCCTGCTATCGGTCAAAGCGGTCCACATCTAGTAGCCTCTATCAGTACGGAGCCAACTGCGCTTCCGGAAGCCTCACCCACGACGGTTTCGACCACTTAGCCCTCTTCCCAGCGCGGTAGATCGCGCTCGAAGCTATCAAAGAGAAAGTCACAAGCCCCAGATACCAACTCTGGCAAAACGAACCCACAGAAGAAGAAGAAACGTTTAAGTTCCGGCAGCTCGGACTCTATCGACACGACAAAAGCCAAAGCAAATGACTGCTCACGAGAGCAGAGCGTCACTATCATTTGCTTATGCAAAAAACGGAGAAGCCAAAATCAATTACATGAAGAAAAAACTGGAGCTGGACGAAAAAATGTGGAAGGAGCAACGAAACGCAAACAAAGTTCAGCAGGAACGTGACCAACAGCTTCGCACTCCAGAACTGAAGGAGCGCCGAGCTGCGCGTCGTCGTGATATGTTTATGTCACTGGTGGCAGCACAGAAGACTCCGGATGAAATCAAGACGCTTATGGACCTCTATCAAACTGGACTGTAGCCGCCACCATCGAACCCATTTCGAAAGCAAGGTGCCTATGACGCTTGTTAGTTTTCAGTTTTTTTAAGTGTTAGTGGTGCATGCGCTCATAAGTATTGCTTACGATAAATTTCATGGGTTACTAGCTAAGTGCCTTCAACTCTCCTACCATAGCAGTGATGAAAAACAGCTAGCCTCTTCTCAGTATTCCACCAGGTGCACGTCCACGAGCGATGGCTTTCGCTTTAATTCGCCGCCGAAAAGTATACGGGTCTTCATCATCACTATCCGAGTTCTCACCAGCTGAATCACTGCCGGAGCTTTCGTCATAACTAGGCCAGTCATCGCCAAACAACAGCACCATGTTGTGCAGTACTACGCAGGCAGAAAGCCACAGTAGCACTCGGTTCATATCTTCGTTCTGCCGTATCGACACTCGTAGCTCCCTAAGTGAAGACCATCGCCCCTTCAGCACATGCTCATTCACCACACGCACATGAGCTACGCACTTGTTGAAATTTTCTTTCTCGCTTCCAAGACTACTCGGTTTGTACGATGGTACAATTGTATTGTGTGTGAAGTCAGCTGGGTACGCAAAGTCGGCTATCTGATACTCCTCAGGACTGAAAAAAGTCGTTTCGCTCTGTCATTTGATAGTTGCATCTCTCGATACACTGTGCTATCTGAGCATGATCCATGCCATCCACTGTAAAACGATATAATCCGGCGGCGATCGTTGCATATTACTTGTGCGATCACAATGCATCTGTGTTTTCGATCAAAGTAACACTCGCCATCCACAGCAGGCTTTTGCGATAACGGGATCGTAGTACCGTCAATAAACTCCACACAGCCAGGAAATCCTTCGGCTTTCATACGACGTGATATTTGCTTTCGGTATGCTGCATCTGGCCACACTACGAACTCGTCACGAAGATCGTTGAGAGCAATAATGACTCGGGATGTGTAAAGAGCGACAGTTCCTTTTCCAACCCCCCACAACTTTCTTGTGCGACCGAGAGAGGCTCCATTCCCGTTAGTTCCTAGTCTGTCAAGTGCAACCGCGAGTTGTAGCCACACAGGAGCTTGAAAATTGTTGCTTAAGTTGCTAAAAATGCTGTGATTCTCAATCGCCGCGAGGATCTTAGAGAATGTGCTGCGCGTAGTCCTTGTCTGCTGCTTGAAGTCCTCATCAGGAAGCCAACGGAAGACGTTGTGCGCGAAATCAATGCTTAAGGGGAGTCGCTCTCTTGGCCAACGACTAGCTGAAGCAATTCTTCTAGCTCTTCAGTAGGAGTCTCTTCGGAGATTCCCAACAATCCGAGCCCCAGGGTGCCAAAGCCGAGGTCTTCGTCGTTCTCCTCTTCTAGTATCAGGACTGCTTTGAGGTCGATTATCTCCATGACGAACTGTTCTCTCTCGCTCGACCTTTGCATGCTTTGCTTAGTGCCGCACTGGCAGTGCGGAATGCAGAGTGATGGTCGACATGTTGCCTTTCCACCCAGGATGTCAAGTTTTCTTGAACCGCAAGACGGGGTTGCCAACGTTGGGGGCGTGATATATTTTGGAGTGTACCCATGTTATATTTGAAACGATTTCCGTCATTATTTGGTGCACCGACCAGTCATATTTTGTCATCCAAAAGTCAAGTTTGACTCCCCCTAATAGTTTTTTCCGCTTTTGAATGCCTACCCCGTAGCGTCGTCTGACTTCCCCTCGTACTTATTTAATAAGCGTTTCATGTTCAGGTTTCGTTACTTCCCTAAGAAGATAGTTTTCCCTGACATCGACTGCATCTGTAAGGACACCCTTGTGTTTTGCATATCTAAGCGCAGACTTAGCTGCTATCTTCACGTCTGCTACGAAAATACGACCTCCTACATCTGGGACTTGCTCATCACTATTGTAAATACCACCTGTCATAGACTTAATTGCTGCTCTGACTGTATAGGGCTCCCAAGGCGGTCGCCAAAGCAGGCACTGCTGCGTTCACTGCTTTCGACAGCCATCCACTGTCTCTCACATATCTAAATGCTGACGATAATCCCGATTTGATTTTGCTCCAGATGGATGAACCTTGAGCTCGCTTGTAGCCTTTCTTGATTTCATGTCGGGTAATTTCGAGTGGCACGCCTCGTCCTGCTTTACGTGATTTCATAGCCTTCTCTAGTTCCATGGACTGAACCTCTGAAATTACCTTACGAACATCACTTCTGCTGTTAATAGCAACAGCTGTGCTGAACACAGAGGTATTACTGAGATTTGTGCGGAAGTATCTCGTATTAGAATCATCTTTTATGCTAACAAGGTCATGACAAAAATACCTTTTCACAGAGGAAAACCGCAAAATCACAGAGATAGCGTCATTTTCACAGAGCACATAGAGCGGGATCTCGCATTCCACATGGTAACGTGCAAAAGTAATCCAACTCTATGTTGGTTAAGAAATATTTTACTTTATCATAAGAGCCATTATAGCCAAAACTTAAAAGTGCAAGAAATGCAAACATGTTACTACCCGCTTGCATAGCTCATTGTTCTAATTTTTTGTGTAACCTATTATCATTCTCGCAATCACATACACGCCAAGCCGCCCAAATCCGCCGGCAGATATGCATTTGCCTTCATTCAAGCCGCACTGCTACTTCTGCCGGCAGAATTGCACGAGCTTAACCCTTCTACACCGGCATTACGGATAATCCGGAATACAATTTATGGAGGTGTTATTATTCCGGGATCTCTGCTTCGCAAAATCTATCATGTTATTTCCGCATATAGGTATTTGTATACATTAACTTTGGCAGGGTAAGCATCGAACCCGTGACATGATTTTTTGCGGGAAAGGGTTTGGGTTACTGTATAAGAATCCACAAGGCCGGGAGCCATCCATTCCAAAATCAGCGGCCTCCCAGACGGACCAACACTCTCCAGATGGAGAAGCCGTTCAAGCAAATTTGGAGAGAGCTGACCAAAAAAGGCTGGAAATCCAGACGGCCGAAGGGATTGAGCGTCGACTACACCTACGTACCACCCGAGGGAGATGCAAAGGGCGTTGAAGGTGTCGACTACTTCGTTGGTACGCTACCGACTTGTATTGCTGCGTTGAAGGTGCCTAACTGTTGCTGTGTATACAAAGGTGAAGTGAGTCTACTACGCTACTGCCGAAGCCAACGATGGCTAAAGGTACCTCCTCTACCAGCTTCAGGGCTTCCTCTCCAGACAGCAGCTTCTCTGGAAAGTGAGCTACTGACTACTGTCCCCATTACAGGAGCCGGATTGGTGACTAATCATGAAGCGACTATTGCTACTTCTACGGTAGCCCCCCCTCCCCCAGGCCCAGACAAACTAACTGCTGCGAGATTGATATCGCTAATGCCGGGAAGACCTCAAATGGCAAACGGAAGGCTAGCTCGACAGGAAGCAATGCATCGAGCAAGCGGCGCCGGACTGGTATGTAATCGCTGTCCTGGTCTGTCTGTTTGTTGCTAACGTATTCACGTATTACGGATTATACAGGCAGCACTGTTCCGGAGAGTAATGCTCCTGTTCCGGATATGACTGGGGCTCTTCAGGATAATGCCTCACGTGCTGTTTCGGATGGATCCGTTGATACTGCTCAATGCTCAAACGATCACTGTGAACGCCCAGCTCCTGCCATTACCCTCGATGACTTGACTCGGATGATTTCTTGGCTGCTCTTCGTCGAGACCGTCTCTTTGACAAAACCGATGATGAAGAACTCTACTTGGAAGAAGGCAACTGGTTGCTATCTCTCGACTCTGATACCGAAAGAGATGAAGATAGCAATTTGTTGGACAAAGACATGTGTGATGTCGATGACGAAGCGTCAACCGGATCTTTCGAGGAAGATGAACTGGACGATGATGTGACTTTGGTTTGGGTAAGGAAGTCTTGGATGATCTGCAACGTGCTGGATGGGACACGTACGATGAACACACAAATGGTCAGCTACGTCTCGATGCTTCGCCGATGTATGAAGGACCCTTTGGACCTACCAAAGCTGCGCTAGCGTATGCAGATAGCCCCCTGGCAATGTTTTCTTCTTTTTTCCGAAAGAATTGTGGAGGAAGATTGCAGAGGAGACGAACAAGTTTCGAGATGAGTGTGTCGAAGAGGTAGCGCTGTCGATGCATGAACGTGCACGTCTGCGCCGTGAGAAGGCTCCGTCTACTGTAGTGCTGTCAGTGGAGGAGTATAGAACCAAGCTACAACGCAAAACCGCCATCCAATTCCATGAGCTCATTCGGTTCATAGGCTTGTTGATCGCCCGTTCACTGGAGCCACGTCGGGAGAGCCTAAGCCGCCATTGGATAACGAAAGTGGAAGGTGCTCTATGTAGAGGGACGTTTGGTCAATTTCTCAGTCGTGATCGCTTTGAAGAGATCACACGGTACATACACTTCAACGACAACTCGCAACAAGCTACCAGCAACGATCGGGCATTCAAGATCCGGCCTGTGATCCAAGCACTCCAGAAGACGTTTTTCCGCGGGTATCGTTTAGGAGCCAAGATCGCGTTCGATGAGGGCATGATCCCCATGAGGCACAGACGAAACCCCATGCGCCAATACATGTCTGCTAAACCGAACAAATGGGGGACGAAGTTTTACTTGACGTGTTGCGCTGAGACTGCGTACTGTTCAAGGTAAGTTGCTTCCTCTTCCGTTTCGTAATATGCTCAGGATGTTATTGAACATATTACGGATTCGGACTAATAACGGATAATACTGACTATGTTATGGATGGTGCGTTGTAGGTTGGATATCTATTGTGGGAAGGCCAACAAAAACGAGAAGAATGTCGCTCAAAAAGCAGTTATCAAGAATCTGACCAAGGCGTTGCGAGGTCAGCCAGCGCGGCGCTTGATTTGCACGGATAACTTCTACACATCTGTCCTGCTTTCGGACAAATTGCTCTCTATGGGATTCTACCATGTGGGCACTATGCGTCGAGACCGGCTGGGGTGGTGCAAGCAGATTGAGTTCACGCAGAAGACAAGACCAAAGCGTATGCAGAGAGGAACCTACCGTATTGCTCAGTGGCGAAACCGGCCTGAACTCGTGGCGTGTGTGTGGATGGACAACCAACCTGTACGATTTCTAGCTACTGGGTGCTCGACGCAACCTGATAAAGTTTCTCGGCGGGAACCGGATGGCTCTATCACAATGGTATCATGCCCGCGCTTAGTCGTGGACTACCACGAAACGATGGGTGGAGTGGACGTCCACGACCAGTTGCGCTTGCAACGTTACTCAATCCAGCGGTCGGTTCGAATGCGGAAATATTACAAGACTATATTTTTAGGCCTTGTTGACCTTGCTTTGGTGAACGCGTTCGTCGTGCACAAAATCGCCAAGCAGCGCCAAGGGAAATCCGTACCAACACACGCTGAGTTCATGCGGCGGCTACACGTTGACCTCCTGTCGCAAACCCGTGAAGATTTTTTTCCGGAAAACAACGGCGAAGAGCTGTTAGCTGCTCCGGTGCCAAGGCAGCCACACGCCCTGCAGCAGACGAGAGAGAAGAACGGGCAAAAGAGTAGGCAGTGGCTGTGTAAGGTGTGCTCCGCGTTGGCAGGAGTACGAAGCTATGAGAGCAGCTACTTCTGCGGGACATGTTCGCTTTCCAAGAAGGGCCGTGTGACCCTGTGCAACAAGGCGCGACGGCTGGAGCAGGGCAGTGAGCTTACGTGTAGCCAGGTGTGGCACCAAACGTAGCGCAACGGTACTGCCGTCCCTCCCGAGCTGCAGCACAAGATTCGCTTCGTAGCGAAGCGCCGCGTGGACGACGGCAACACCGACGAGGATTTTTTGTAGGATTAAATGAAAGTGTGTTGGCTCCATGAATGATTGTCATTTTGGCGCGAAATTCGTTTGCCCATCCGGTAACTATCTGAACATTTTTGCAGGGTTATATTAATTCAGAGAATTTTGTGCGCTCTTTGTTCACATGCCGTTTTTGTAACAGCGTTCTCAGCCAATCGTAAGCTATCACTTGATGACGTGTCCCTGCAATAGGCTTTCAAAAAGATATTTAGTACTGATTTTTCCGTATACGTTAATTCATATTCTAATTAATACGGATAATCCGGAACAATTTTCGGGGTAGAGGGGTTAAGCAAATCTTGGCAGATATGCGCTTCCTGTCATTCAGAACACACCAATTACTAATAATTCTACTGGCAGAATTGCAGCACTGAAAGAAATCTGCTGGAAGCTATACACTTGCACTCATTTAAGCCATGCTGTAAAATCTGCCGGTAGAATTGCAATACATGTTGCCGTAGCAAATCTGCCGGCGGATACGCACTTGCTTTCATTTCAAGCCATATTATGACATGTACTTGGCTTGAATGCTTTTTTTGTTGCTGGGCGTTGACGACCGCCATAGCAGCAGTGAAATCAAAGCAGGCAGACTAACGCTGCTGACGAATAGACGCGTGCTTGGCAAGTCATGCTATTCAATCTGCCGGCGTAGTTGTACTACTAAGCAAGTAAGTCATTCCCTTTCGTTATACTTATAACACTAGCAAATTTTCTCGCAGATACACTCGTCTATTCTGCCGGCAGAAGTGTATGTATCTGTACTCAGTTTAATTTGTACTACAAGTATTTATTGTACAATTTGCCGGTAGCATAGCTGGGAATAACTTGCGTATCGTCTACCAGATTAGTTATAAGGCTCAAAAACAGCGTAAATTAGCCGGCAGATTTATACCAACTAATGCAATTCTGCCGGTAGAGCGAATCACAATCATTTCAACAGAAGTCATTAAACCCTCGCCGGCCTCTACGGCTTTGGGCTTGCTGACGAGACGTCCGGAACAGTGAACGTCATAATAGCACTGGGCGCCCCGATAGTAAAGCACGCTGATCCCTCACCGCAGAGAATCAACACACAGTAGAAGGGACACTCTTGGAGACATGCCTTCAGGCGCTGTGTAGTGACCAAACAAGAAAACCGATTCGGTGAACACTTCTATCCCTGCTAGCTACTAAAATGGCGGGCATGCATCGTGACGAGAACAGCTGCAATATATCGAGTTGGAGAACGACTGCGTTATCCACGGCAACGGCTTTCTGTGGGGTCGGCCTCATGTCGCTTTGGCCTTTATCAACCATCGTTTTTTTGCCTACGCGGCCAGCTTTGCCGGCAAGTTAAAAACTATAGCTTCGTATCAATGCGGCATATTTCCCCTTGAGCTTGTGGTCGATGTGGCGATGACTTTCGTCTCCTTCGTTGGTAGGCATTCGTCGTCTCGCACCTTTAGCCACTGTAGCACTGTTGTATTGTTGTTATTCGTGTGCTCAAGACCACACTCATACACAGTATTTATTTTTTGGTTTGTGTCATTTTTGGAGTTTATTTTTTCTTAAAGGAGACTTGTTTACACTTAACAGAAAGTGCTGATATTTATTTTAAAGCAAATCCGATAAGACAGCTGGATTCCTTTTAGCTGCCGGTATTATATTAATTGCCTTAACGGTCTGTGAAATGGTAACACGCTCTGTGAAAATGACCCACTCTCTGTGAAATGACCGTTTTCGTCTTTGATTTTAACGCGCTCTCCAAGGTCATAGCCGAGGGCAAGGTTGACTTTGTAAGCACTTGTCTGACTCTCAAGAACGTGTTCAAGCTTGTCATAGAACTCACTACAGTGGAATCCTTCGTATAGGTGCGATTCCATGTGGTTGCCCTTGTAAAAGCGATAATGAGGGTCAGTCTTATAGTCTGGGGATAAGTTCTTCTCCAGTCGCTTGAGACTGACCTTGTACTGCTTCACTACAGGCTCTAAGTTTCTGAGGCGCGATAAGTTGCTCACATACACCATCTTACTGTAAAACATTTATGCATGCGGACGCACAAGATTGCATACAAATGAAAAACCTCATGCTTTGATCTTACCTTTTCTCTACTCCTATGCAAAATGCAAATCTTCCTGCAGATCCACTACTGCTGATCATCTGTCTCGTTAATGAACTGGTTGATGACATCGTCAGATTCGTTGACGGTCTCTTCAACCAGTTGCAGTCGCTCCAACGCTTCAACGAGTTGGTTTTCGTGCTCAGTTGCCGGACTTACCGCAAGCTGGCGTTTAAAGCCGCTTTAAATCACCGAAGCGCCGAGATCGTTCCACGCTGCCGTAGCCCAGTAGATAGCATCGTTTCTAGAGGGAGGATTAAGCTGAAATTTGCCGCCTGAATTTCCTTGACGGAATTGTTGTAGCTGCTCCGACACGTGCTGAACCCAGCGCTTTCGAAGGCGTTCTTTAAGTGGTCGAAACCAGGATATATCAGCTGGTTGGCACACAGAAGTTAATCCAGGAGGAACTTTAAGAAGGTGCACATTTAGCAGCTCTGCATGCTCAAGCACTTCATCAGTCCAATGAGCCGAGAAATCATCCCAAAGCAACAGTACCGGCTGTGCCTCATCTCGATTTGCGAAATGGTAGTCCAGAAAAGCGACGGATAAGCCTGAGTTCCACCACGCAGAGCTGTTGCCATAGATTTGCAGAGCAGCATCACTCTGAATTGTTTGCATTGTTTTCCACAAGGAGTCTCCAAAGCCATGTTGGGCCACGTAGTTGTAGGCCGCTTTGTCGGGGTTGCGCGAGGGCTCAGTCTTAACCACGAAAAAAGGGTCATACTGTTTTCCAGTCGAATCTGCCAGAAACATGCCTGTCAGGCGTTTCTTGTCCTTTCCACCACATCTGACCCACACTGTATTGACACCTTTTCTGTCCACCGTCTGCTTGGGCAGATACTCGAAGCAAATGCCGCTTTGGTCTGCATTGTAGAATTTATCTACACCAAGATCATTTTTTGCTTGCTCTACCTCTTGCCAAAAGTTGTTGGCAGCGTCTTCCATGGCAGCAGGGGTTTTCTGGCCTTGACGAGTTTTTGTTCTCAAAGACAAGCCATGACGAGACAGAAACCCCTGCTGCCAGCACCAACTCCCAGTGAAAACACCATCTGCTACGCCTTCGTCACGGGCAACTTCCTGAGCTTGAAGTTGAAGCATTAGACGGGACACAGGGATACCCTCACCACGTAGCGAATTAATCCACTCAACAATGCTTTCTTCTCCAGACTTGCTGATTGTTGTTGCTGTTCCTGGGGCTCTGTAAGACCTCAAATTTGCCGTAGCGGTGGAGGCAACCATGGCTTCAATGTGTGTACGCTGCTTCGACCACTCGTTGATCCGCTTGCGCTTTGATACGCGTTTTGCTGGGATGAGTTGGCAGTAAAATCTATCGAGAGTAGCATCCATGTCATCATTGTTGTCACGAAGGAAATTTATTACGTCCAGCTTGTTAGTGTAGCTCTCGCACTCGCGTTTGTAGCCGTTTGGCTTTCGCCCAGCGCCACCAGGAGCGCGGCTCCGCCCTCTTGCCATGCTGGCACTTGCAGGCTCTTAATGTGAAAGGCTGGTTGTCTGCTTGCTAGTAGTTTCACCGCGGCTTTATCCTGTGCATAAATAGTTGAGTGGGTAAAAATAGGTAGGTCCGCATGGACAAATGCTCCATAGTAAGGTTTTTTCAAATAGCTACATCATTATGATTGGCTAATTCTGGCGTCCGGATGGACAAAAGGTCCGGATGCACAAATGTTTTACAGTACCGGTCCTACCGCGAACCTTAACTCGGTAGCTGCTTCCCCATTTAATCGCTCGGATATTTAAAAAAGATATTTAATCTTTTTAGACCTTCAAGCTCGTATGCAAACATAGCCGTTGTATATATCGTTCGCTATATTTTTCTTCGTGAAATGACTATATATTTTAGAGATTGTGTATCAGGATTGACTTTATATCGTAGCCATCGACAAAGTTTTTTTAAATTAATTAATTGCCATACCCTTCTAACGAGTTCATTCGTATGAATGCTATTGGGGTAGGGTTTTCAAGGGCTTCTTCGTGTGTCCATCCCATTGGCTATATTGGGCTTGACTTTTTATCTTCGAAAAAAAATCAATTAATTAGGTAAGTTCGGTTTCAGTGCTAATTTCGTTGTCGCTTTCGATTTTGGGCTTCCGCTTGCAAACACGAATGTGCCTTATCGTCGCAGCTCTTTTGATAGGACAATCGTGCTTCGCGTGTGCGCTGGTAGTAGCGCTTTTGCGCTGCATTGATGCGTTCCTGTTAGCTTGGTATTGCTCAAGTGAGTACGCCATCCTTGTATATTACTAACTTTATATTTATCAGGTCAAATAGCAAAGAATTAAGAGTTGCACGACTCAATGACATCATTCATTACTTTTTTTGTTTTTGTTTCTCCTTGTGCTACGTGAGCATTGTTGTGGTTGAGTTTGTCGGTGAGCTTCATCAGCGGGAAGTAGCGAAGATAGCTCGGTCAAATCTTGTCGCTGAAGTCCAGCGGTAGAAGCCTGCTCGACCAACTCGTGTTGCGGAACCTCGGCTGCATGTTAGGTCATTGTTCGCTGTTAAGCTTGTAACGGTGTATCGTTCTTTGCTTCATCGATCATGTCGTCGAGCTTTGCTTTCCAATATTGCGATAATGACAGAATTTTTCCCACCGCAACGTCAGCACCAATCATCCGACACACGATAAGCGATCGGCCAGGAGCTCTTATATATCCTTTTTCGTCTGTTGGGTTTTCTCCAAAGGCCAAAACAATGATTGTAATGATCGCCAAAATGACAGGTACGAAGCATTGTACGTTGATGATCCATCGTCTATACCCCGCTCTGAAGAGAAATTAGCAACAGCATATCCCAATAGGGTGAGAATACGTACGTTATATTTCAGCGCTCTAAAACCGGTTTCGCCAATGTCAACGCGAACATGACTTTGTACCACCACCAGCACGTTCACAGGGCCTCTCCCTTCTGCTGGTTCTGCTTCATCCACTCCGCCAACTTCCCTATCCGACAACCCCACACGCCGTAGCCTCACTCGCGCCGCTCCCAGCAGCTTCAAATCACTCGTGTCGCTAACACCTTCCATCACGTCTTTCTCCGTCAGCCACGCCCCGGCGCCTTTCTCCGTCTTCGCCAGGAAGAGCTGCAGCTTGTCTGCATCGACTTCTTTGAAGTCGTTCGGCTTCTCCCCCTTGATCTTCTCTTTTAGGTCATCCACTGAGTCGCTCTCGTCCACTCGCACGGAGAAAGCACTTCCCGCCACACCAACAATCGCACAGAAGAGCATCACCATCGTTCCTCCGACCGGCGAATTCTGAAATGAGGAAGAAGGGCGTCATTAAAAACCGCATCTGTTGTTGAAAAAGCTTTAAACCTACCCTCGATAATAAATAACGAGAGGAACAAAAAATGACGTCGTAATGTTCTAAATATTACTACTCACGTCGTTAAGTACGCCGCCTCTCTCGCCGGCCTTGCCGTCCTCGCTCGTTGTCGCCGGACTCTTTGCAAGGACTACTACTACTGCTGCTGCTCCTGCTGGCGACACCATCGTCACTACTTCTGTACCGGGGTACGTAGCCCTAAGTGTACCCCTAGTTACATGAAGTATGACACGTCATACTTCGGGATATTTGGTACAAGGTACCAAAAGGTCGTCCGAGGCCAACCATTGGCTGATGACATTGCTTTTCTATAGGTGACTTGTAGTTTGTATATTTAACTCAAGCTTAGCCTACCTATAAATATACTCAGTTTACAATCTACCTTAAGTTGGTCACTTCGCTCCCTTTCGGTATAAGGGGACCTGTGAACTGCCGTTCACTGAGAGTTTGTATACTCTCGGAAGCCAACTTCCTCTAGCGCAAGGTGCTGTGTGACCCCGCCACACTTGGTAGCACTTGTAGTCAATCCACGCCAACGCGGGTAGACTACCTGAACCTCTCTGAAGTTCGTTGCCATGGATAGGAACGACTTCTCCCATCTGATCGACTCACAGTTCGAGTCGGTTCAGAAGATGGCAGGCATCTTCGAAATGGATACACCGCCGAGCTTGGTGGTGTCAACACCGGCCGAGCAGCTCGAGCGTGTCAATGCGTTTTACGCTTACGAGAAGGGGCTCATCACGCATGTGTAAGGGAACCTGCAGGCTTTGGCGGTGGAAACCCGCCCCACTCGAAGCCAATACGGCTGAAAATTAGGCCGTATGAAGGGAAGAAAGGTGAGAACCTACACTTCTGGGTCAGAGAGGTAGAGCTCGCGATGGACGCGGCTCTGATCTTGACCGAGCAGCTTCGTGTTGCTTTTGCACTCTCCAACCTTAGTGGTCGTGCAAAGGCTGGGTATATACGCGGGAGGCAACATCCCCTGGATGTTTCACATCCTGGGATCAGCTGTGGGAACAGCTCCGAGCCGCGTTCCTCCCGGCAAACTACGAGTACCGCCAGCGCTCGCGCTTCCTCTCGTGCAAGCAAGGGAGGCGTGAGCTGCACGAGTACGTCCAAGAGATACGGGAGCTCCCGGCGTCCCTATTTGGAAACCCACTCAACGAACACATCAAGATGACTGTGTTCATTACCGACCTTTGGGTGGGCCCAGCGCGCACTCAGCTGTTCCGGGTGCAGTCAAGCACCATTGAAGAGGCGATTCAAGTGGCTCTTTAGGAAGAATACAGCCATCGTCAGGCGCGTACGCCGGCCTCAGTATGGCCTGGGAGCTCTTTGTCGACTCCCGGTAGAACGAGCACCAACGGACCAGTTCCCATGAAACATGGGTCCGCCGAGCAGCGTGACATTCGCTGCTTCGGCTGCAGGATGATGGGCCACTTCCAGCGCGACTGCCCCGCGGAAAGAATCCGCAGGCGGACTTTCCCCAAGCCCGTCCTCAAGGGTCGCTGGTAGAAGCCAGGATCCCGGGGCCAGGAGAACGCCGGAGACCAGTAGGGGCGGGGCACACTACTGGGGAAGAACTAAGGCTTCGTGAAGGGTACGCGGGTGGCGAGTACCACGGGGACTTAGATCCTGAGACTCTTCGCACTCTCGAATAGGCGAAGAGCAACGGCGGGTTGCTCGTAGTACACGGATTTGTACGGGGATACGATCGCCCCTTTAGAATCTTGATCGATTCTGGGGCGTCGAGGAATTTCGCACGTCAACAGACGGCAGCTCGTTATAGCAACAAGTTGTCCGATGCTTTGAGAGAAAGCAAGGACAACGGGACGGTGTCAGTACGACTGACCTAGGGGAAGGTCGTCACTGTCCCCAACGTCCAAGTGAATCTGGCCGTCAAGTTTGAAGACGTTGACAGCCTCGAACAGCTCACTGTTCTCGAAATGGATTCATACGATTTGATCCTGTGCATGCCCTGTCTCCGGAAGCACAAGCCCCGGATCACCAGGCGAGGCAATGCAATCGGTGCCAGCCGCCCTGCGATGTCCTACAGAGCGGTAATGAGTCATGTTCCCACCTCTGTCAGGACCTGGGGCACCCGCAAGGGCGGCCAGGATACCGAAGCATCCGGAAGATGCTTGGGGGTCGTCGACGTATATGACGACTCCGAGGATGCTTCGATGGTGGCGGCGCCCAGAGGAGGCGCTGGCCAAGTGGGTGACTTAGGTCCACAAGCGGGTAACATAGTTCCGCAGACAGCTGCGGTTGTCACGAATGCTAGCAATAGCGTGTTCAAGGTGGGTAACAGAGTTCTACAGACGGTCGCCCAGACCTAAATTGAAGAGGAAGACGTCGGATATGCTTCCTGTGTGGGTAACATAGTGTCACACACGGTCACCCAGACCTTAACTGAAGAGGAAGACGTCGGATACGCTTCCTGTGTGGGTAACATAGTACCACACGAGGCGTCGAGTGCCTCGAATGTCGGCGCTCCGACATCCCCAGACGTGGGTAACAAAGTTCCACGTCACGGTCGCCGTCGACGACGACACCGCCGCCGCCGAAAGTGGGATCTGAACCTCGTTTAGATTAACGTCGCTTCAAGTGACTCAGAGTCCAGGGCCCGGGCCCCTCCGACACGGCCGGTGGAAGAGTGTTATCACATCTTTGATGGCGAGACCGGTTTATCCATCAAGGCATCTGGTGTCCACTTGGAACCGTTGCCATAAGTTGCAGAGATACTAAACCTCGAGGAAATGACGGTCGAATCTTCCGTGGCCAACCTCAAGGCTGGGAAGGTTGCCGAGATGGTGTTTAGAAAACCTGAGACCACCCGGGAGGAGCTGAACACCTCCTCTATCTTGGACGAGGACGTCCTAGAAGACCTGAACAAGCAGTGTCAGACGCGCTTGAGTTCCAAGATCCTTAGAATCCGAAGGATCCGGTGTATCCTTTGGTGACGGAGTATGCGGACGTGGCGAACAAACACCCACCGAACCAGCTCCCACCGGATCGATGCCAACGGCATGAGATCGATCTCGCGCCTGGCACAAAGTACTGTGTCACGAGGCAATGGCCTCTTCCACGCGAGCAGTGCGAGGTCGTCGATGCCTTCTTCGCTGCGGAAGCGAAGGTCGGCATGGTGCGTGAGTCGAAGTCCCCGCACTCGACGCCAACTTTCTGCGTTCGGAAAGTGGCGTCTCGTTCATGCTTATAGCAAGCTGAACAACGCGACGGTGTCGGCCCTAACACCAATCCCACGAAAGGATGTGTTGTTAAACAACATGGCCGGAAGCGTACTGTACAGTGCGCTGGATTTGGTAGACGGATACTACCAGATCCTGATGCGAGAGAGCGACATCCCGCTCACCGCGGTGAGCACTCCAAGCGGCATGATTTGGGAGTGACTCGTCATGCCACAGGCCTTGTCTAACGCCCCGGCGACGTTCAATCGCCTGGTAACGCATTTGTTTCGCCCTTTGCGTACCTTCGTACAGACGTACTTCGACGACATATTCGTCTATAGCCGTGTCGAGGGAGGCAAGACGGCCATGGAGGTGAATCTAGGACACCTCCGTCGAGTGTTGGAAGTAATGCGAGCAAACAAGGTCGAAGCCATAGCAGCATGGCCGACGCCCCGATCCCAGAAGGATTTTTGAAAGTGGTTGGGCTTGGCCAACAACCTTCACAAGTACAGCGCAGGGTACGCGGGCTTCGCTAAGCCCTTGTCGGGCCTCCTTCTGAAGGCCGTCGACTGGCACTGGGAGCAAGAGCATCAGGATGCCTTTGATAGCATCAAGGCCAGTCTCCAAGAAGCCCCAGTCCTGGCCCTGCCGGACGAGACGAAGCCGTTTAGCGTCGTCTGTGATGCCTCTGATTACGCCATCGGGTGTGCATTGCTGCAGGCCAACACGGCTGGACATGAACGAGTCATCTCGTTCCAGTCCAGGCAGCTTAAAGCCGCCGAGCGGAACTACCCTGTCCACGACAAGGAACTCCTGGCAATGAAATATGCCCTTGTGATGTTTCGGGCTCACCTTCTGGGCTCTCGGCCCTTCGTGATCTACACAGACCACGCATCCTTGAGGACGGCGACTAACTCGCCTCACCTCTCCCAACGGATGGCGAGGTGGCTGTCCTTCTTCGCGGAATACAACACCCGCGTCGAATACAAGCCGGGCAAGCTCAACGTGCTTGCGGACGCCCTCCCTCGGCGTCCTGACTATGAGTTGGTCCACATCACGCGGGTGACATCGGATCTATATGATCGGATACGCATGGCGTATCGGGACGATGAGGCTGTCGCGCCTATCGTCAAGTTCCTTAAGGCCGGAACGAGCGCGAAGTCCGACTGGCTCTCGTCGCGACAGCGCTCACGGCTCCACCGATATGAGTTGAAGGAGGGCCTCCTCTATTATCGGGTGGAGCCCACTGATCCTCCACGGGTGGTCGTACCCAACGACGAGGATCTGAAGTTCGACATCCTCGCGGAGGGCATGACGCGCCCTCCAGCGGCCACTTGGGCCGCGAGAAGACCTTTCTGTCGGTCTCTCAGTCCTTCTGGTGGACCCACATGTACAAGTGGGTCGCCCGATACGTCAAGACATGCGAAACATATCAGCGGGTCAAACCCGCAGGGCACTCTTCGGCTGCACTACAGAGCCTGCCCGTACCGGCTAGCTGCTAAAAGTCGATGAGTCTTGACTTCATCTTTGGGCTTCCCGCCGAAGGACACGGCAACACCGGAATTTTGGTGTTCGTGTGTCGGCTGAGCAAGATGTACCATCTTGCTCCTGTTCCCGTCACTGTTACGGGCGAACAAACCGCAAGGTTACTCGTCGATGGCGTGTCCGCTATCACGGTCTCCCAGAGACGATTGTCTTGGACCGAGACCCGCGATTCACCGGCTGCGTTTTGGAAAAACGCTGTTTCCTTTACTGGGAATTCGTCTGCAGATGTCCACTGCGGACCATCCACAGACAGACGGCCAGACAGAGCGCGTCAATCGAGTGCTCGAAGACACTCTGCGCAGTGTGTGCGCGGCAGCACCACGTACGTGGTCGACGCAGCTTCCAGTTGTTGAGTTTGCGCTCAACAACGCGGTGCACGCGTCCAGGGGGCTCACGCCGTTCTACTTGAACGGCTTCCGTCTTACGAGAGTGCTCTCACTCTCCGAGGAGAGAGCTGATGCCTCTATTCTAAGTGGAGGAGAAGCTCGGAAAGCCCTTTCCTTCCAGGTCTCGGATGTGAGACCAGTTTGGAAACAAGTGAAATCCTTTATGGATACCAAGCTGAGCGTTGTTAGCAGGGTCCGCGATGCCATGGCAGCGGCCCAGGATAAACAAAAGGAGTACTCAGACAAACATGGAAGAGGAAACTTAAGTGTATTAAAAGCGGGGGACTTAGTGTTACTAGACACGAGGAACCTACCTCTTGACACTGTCAGCTCTGTCGGCAGCAACAAGTTGAAGCACCGCTTCACCGGACCATTTGCAGTCCTGGCCAGACATGGTGCGTCGTACACCATCGACCTGCCTAAGTCAATGACAACGCACCCAACGTTCTATGTTGGACGTCTTAAGTGGTACTTTGATCCGCAGGGGGTTGCTGACTCGCAGACCCACCTTGACCCAGCTCCTCAAAGCGAGGGCGGGTCACAGACGTCGACGAGGGCGTCGGAGCAGGCGCGGTAACGGGAGTACGGTGTCCGGTGACAGGTTTTTCCCGCAGAGGCAAGAACTTTCGATTGACGTCGAGGCGAAGACGGGTAATGTGGAATCCGTGACGGAGTGCGGTGGTAATGGAAAAATCCAGGACATTGCGCCAGAGGGCGACGCGGTAGTAGGCGAGAAATTGGCAGGTAACCACTGTGTGCACGTGGCAGCTAGTGGAGAAGGCGTTGACGAGGACGAGCACGGGACACCCACACGCAGAAGCACGGGCGAGCCAGTAAGTGGCGAAGTGGGCGTGATTGCGGTGTTGAAGGGAGAAGCGACGGACGGGGCGTCGATGGATAGTGAGCGAGCGGCGCGTTACGATGCGACGGTTCGGCCCGCTATGGCCACAGCGCGGTTCGTGCGCGCGGATGACTACGGCGAGTCCGGTCGCCCCAATGATGAAAGAGGAAACGTGCGAGGAAGCGACGAAGGGGTGTGGCATACTGCAACATTCGCTTTAAACGAAGGTGACCACGTTGACAGTGATGAATAAGGAAGAACGTGTGAGTCGACTTTGCAGTGTACGCCTACAACGCAGGGCGACACTCGACGGGCTTGCTATCGCCAAACGAGTTGATGATGGGGAGGAAGTTGCGATCCTCGAACGAGTTGTTGAGAATGACGCATGTGACGGTGGCCGGTCAGATCACAGCGTACCACAAACGTCTACTGGTGGCGATGAGAGAAGGTCAACGGTGTGCAGAGCGTGCGCGTGAGCACAAGCAGCTACGACAAGCTCGGTACTATAACAGGAAGGTGCGGCAGCGCCGAAGGTTCAGAGTGAGCGAGAGAGTATGGATGTACAGGCCGCCAAAGGGGTCGCGAACGTCAAAGTTTGTACACCCGTGGATTGGGCCGCTACGGATCGTGGAGCCTGCGGGTTACGATAGCTACGTGGTGGAGCGTGAAGATAAAGACGGTGGTGGCGAACTTTTTTTGACTCATGTTTCGATCTTAATTACCTACTATTACCTTACGCCGTCGTTGAAGAAGACGGCGGTCGACATCGTAGCACAGCTAGCACAGGAAGACGAAGTCGAACGGACTCTCGATGACGAGACGTCGGGCACGTCAACTCGAGCAACGGTTGTTCCTGTCCAGACGACCACGGCGGCAGGCGCCCGAAGGCGAGATCAAGGAGCAATGGCGTGAATCGCGTAGACTGCTCGTGGAGCTCAGACGGAGACGACGACGTAACCAGGCCGGGCAATATGTGCTTGAATACCTATTACGACCACTGCGAGTCGCGCTACGTAGCGGTACTGAGACTGGAAGCGACGATCAGTGGGTCTCCGCGTCGGAGTACGGTCAGCTCTTTCACGACGACAGAATCGTGGAAGACTCTGGTATTGAAGAAGGCGTGTAACAGAGCGCTAGTACGAGGAACCGATCGGGTCTCTGTTGTTGAAGTCAAGCAGCTGAAACCCGGCGTGGAACAGGGACAGCTTGTTCGCGGGGTACGCGGAGACAGCACCAGTTCACGGGACCAGCGGTGAATGTGAGCGGCAGAGGCTCGCGTGACACGAAGAGCCACTGTACGGTACAGTCTGCACCCACAGCTGCCGTGGGGTACGACACCGGTCGTTACAGTCGAAGTGCGAGGGGGGGGGGTGGTCGTGGAGCTCCAGCAGAGAAAGAAATGAAAGGATGGGGTGGTCGTGTCCCCGGGACGACGAAGTGTAGCACAGCGAAAGGCCGGTAGAGCAGCTGCTCCACGTCGGAGTCGGCCGATAGTTCGGGATGTGATGTGGATACTGAGCAGCGAGCGGCGGCTCAAGCTCAGTTACGAATTGGATCTGGGAGGCGCAAGTGGCTCGAGTGCGAGCAAAGTCGTGCGTCGATCGCGGAGCACGTGTTTGCGGCCCAGAATTGGCAGACTGTTGCGAGTCAAAGCCGGAGAAGCGCGAGAACGAGTCGAGTGTTGGGCGAGCAGAGCTGCCTGGCATTCATTTGAGCAGAGCCGTAAGGCACTTAGCGAGTGAATAGTTGGGTAGAGAACGACGGGCTGGAGCCGTTCGGGGTGGTGGCTGGGGTTCGAGGAAGTGGGCGAGTCAGAAGGGGTTAGCGTCTGATTGTTGTTGCACGCGGGCTTGCCGGCGGTAACCAGTTCGATGGACAACGGGTTCGACGTGTGCGTGACCGCCCCGGTGGCCCCTAAGCGTGTCTGCTCATTGAGCCGCGGTCCTGTGTAAGGCAGGGCTGAGCAGTAAGACGCAGTTGAGGTTAAGCTGAGAGCTCTACATCGCGTAGAGCTGAGATGATTGAGCTGAATACAAATAAGGGCGGACGTGCCCCGGCGGCTTGAGAGCAGCCAGCACGGTGTTGATTGCGTTCGAGCCTCAGAACCCTGGTAGTTCGCCGACAGACGGTGACAGTGAGTGGTGCGACCCGCCGGCGAGCAGGCGTCCCAAGACTCGTTACAAACGTATTTCAGTACGTTGATTGAAAGCCACACGTCATGCATTTAATTAGGTTAAACTATGCTAGATATCTAAATCGATACATACACCCCTAGGCGCCTTGGTAACAATAATAATAAATAAACACTTCGAATGGGCGAGGTCGATGTAAAAAAGTATTTTACCCAGCGGAGATATACTCGAATCTGATTAGTCATTTTTTCTTGTTTGTCTTCTTCTAAGACAGAGATTATCTCTGCTCTCCAGCGCACCTCACCGAGGTCCACTCGAAAGCAGAGATAAAAAAGAGCAAATCAAGGAATGCACCACAAGTTTAGACTCACCAATACGATCGTTGCCCGTGCCGCCGCCGCTGCAATCGTAACTGTGTCAGCGCCAGCGATGGTCGTTTCAATCCTAGACCAGCCTCGCGTAGTTACGCCCTCCGGACAGCTTCCTGAAATGCAGCCTTGCGCGATCCTTTGTGCAACGAAGGTTGGATTCTGAAAACCTTGCTCTGCTCCCGCAAGACCTTTGACAAGAAAGTCGCCCCCGTTAGCCTTCGCTGGGAGCTTGTATTTGGCCTTCCGTGTCCCAATGCACGCTTTGTTGTACGCGAAAGAGTCGCTGTTGCTCTATACTACCTTACACACCGGTGTTGTGCATACACCGCGGGTCAAAAAATGGGAGCTGGCAAATGTCAAGCGCTGACATACATCCGATAAGTATGACTATTTTTAACAGGTTTAAGGGCTCTAAATCCATTTGCCAAACAACGGCAGAACGCTGGCGTGAAGCTGAGAGTAGTTTCGCTCAAAAGTGCGTGTTTCCAGGTGTCGTCGGCGCTCTTGACGGTATTCTTATTCGCAGTCAGCGTCTTGCCGACTTCGAGGGGGTCTATTGCCGCAAAAGGATATCCTGCATTTAATATGCAGGCGGTTGTAGATCATGAGCAATGCTTTGTTGTCTTATTCGATAAGAAACGGTGCCCAAAATAACCAGTCGGCATTGAATCGCTCCATCTTTTGGACAGGAGATTTTTGCACGACTCCCCCATAGCAAGTACTGCCTCGGTGATGAGGGCTATCGGCTAGCCCCACACGTGCTAACGCCATATCCAATTCGACTGCGTATGGATCCGACGAAAAGCAAGTATTATTACCATCATAGCCGCACACGCATCACAGTGGAGCAAGCATTCGGCCACCTGAAAGGCATATTCCCCATTTACAAGCAACCCCTATAGCTAGAGACACCAGAGTGGCCATCGTAACTCGTGTCGTGTTGCACGACTGGTTTATTGATCTGAAGCATAAAGTAAACACACAAAAAACAGGCACGATGGCTAAGGAAAGCGTGGCGTCGTGCGATGTTCACGTTCAGGAGCATGTAAATAGATTACCGGCGTTATTCTTCGAGATAAAATACGCTGTAGACTACGTCGTATCCTCCATTAACGCAGCACGTTAAGCATCAATTCCTAGAAATTTGTCCCTTCAATCCCGGAAGCAGCTGAGGGTTCACATCTTTCGATTGATCCACCGCATTTCGAAGTTGATCGAGCGACGTCATGATACGTGCTTGCGTTTGCTGAATACAAGCAAGCTGCGCTCTCACTGCAATATTCTCTTGAAGTCCACTTTTAGGAGCAGCTAGAGCTGAGGCCAGTGACTTACCAAAATAAAGGAGAGCCCAGGGTAGATCTAGCATTCTTTCGCCTTCGAAGCGAATCGTGCCGGTTAATTTCTTGAGTAATTGCTTCATCACGCGTATAGTTCGGCTCAACATCGGTGTCGAAGTCTTTTATATCTGAGCTGCTGTCACCGTGACTGGATCCGCCCTCCAAACAATTGTTGGCTTCGTTCCAATTTATGTTGCCATCCTCCCTAAAGTTCTGATACGCGCCTAAAAGGAGGGGCGACTGCTTCTCCCCCCCTGGGAGATTGCGATATCGTCGATTGTCTCATGGTAGTGACAGCGGGTCCCCCTCGTTGTGGGTGGACGGTAGCAGCTCGTCCGGCTCATCTTCGTCTCGGCGGACCGATAGCGATCCTTCCTGTAGAGACACCGTTGCCTGGTTGGGTGGCATCGGCGGCTCCGACTGCCCAAAATCCTGGTTGCGCAGTCCTTTCCTGTCTTCAAAGTAACTCACAAGCAGCGACCAGCAAGAACGGGAGCCTTCGCTTTCTTTCCGGTAGAAACCTCATCCGCTCGAATATCTGCAAACTGCGTCTTCAAGGCTTGGTATTTATTTCTTACTTGGGTGATAGTAGCTGCAAGGTGGTGCTTCTTGTTCAACTTGCGCGGAGTTTTTCCCATAGCTTGTAAAGCTGCTCTCGCGCATTGCTCTCGAGAAAGCTGGGCCCATACGTAACTGCCCTGGCTTGAAGTAGTGTCTGCACTCGGTCCTCCGACCAAACCAGCCGAGGAGCTCGGGGGACTTTGCGTGTCTCTGACATCTCAGTAATGGGATCTAGAATGAGCTCCCACCACAATTAGCAAAAACGATATAAACGGTAAAAGCGGTATTATCACTTCGACCCTTCGTCTTTTTATCTCTGCTCGCTAATCGCTTTTTACTACATCGACCTCGCCCTATGTACAAGCACACTATTATCTGTAAGCCCTGGCCATGGGCTGTACGTGTAACTCGGATAAGGAACTTAGTATCAGTGATAATTCGAGTCAACGTCTTCCTCTGACGCTAAAGCTTAGGCAGCCCCGCTGCACAATGTGTTCTTCGCTCATGAAGGTAGCCACGCAATCTTCCCAAGAGCGATGGAATTGCTCGGCGAGTCCAATCATCTGCGGACGATATGGCACCGGATTCGTCTGGCTCGCTTGCAGGAGGGTCACTAGCTGTTCTATTACAGGCCCCGTCACTTTCGGTGCGCCGTCCTTGAGCAGTTCCCAAAAATGTACCGTATTTCAACACCACGTCTTCCATTGAAAACGTAGCCACTCGCTCGGCCGTATACTGCGTCACGCTCCGAGCAACGGCGTACCGTGTTACATATTTGAGGGCTGCGATGACGTATCGCTCGCCAACCTCAGCGACAGGGAAATGACCAGCGACGCCGAGAGCCCATCGATCTCCTACTGCTCCTCCCCGTAGACTTCGTAAAAGTGGGATCATTTCGTACTTCCTGCTCCCGCATTCTTGGTACCTGCGTACCCACTGGGCTACCTCACGATGTAGTCTAGGGCAGCAGTACAGTTGTGCAGCCCGTCCGTACCTGGGTGGTCCGCGCAAATGCCCAGCTGCAATTTTCTTCGACAGCTTAGTCATTGGTACCATGATGGAGCCGAAAGTCTCGATGAACTTTCGATAGTATCACACTATATGCACAACGCGCTTACCTTCAAAAGGGTCTCGCGGTCGTGGGAACTTCCCTGAACTCCGAAATCAGCCCGTTCAATGGCCGCACCCCGTCACCACTTAACGCGTGTCCGAGATATTCCATCGTACGCGTCGCGGACACACAATTCTTCAGTTTTAGCGTCTGTCCGGCGGCAGCCAGACGCTGTAGGACCGTGGCTAGTTGCACGAGGTATCGCTCCAGGTCACCAAGCGTAAATCTTACAATATCCTTCAGGAAAACCAAACATGTTGTCCACATTAGACCTCTTAATATCACGTTCATCATGCGCTGGAAGGTCGACGGATCGTTCATCAACACGAACGGTATAAGCCTTGCTTTGTAGTGACGGCGGTCTTGTCACTCTCCTCAGGGACGACACTGATCTGCTAGTATCTGGATCGCTGGTTGAGGTCGTGAGCAACTGCACTCCCTGCAGGGCTTCCAGGGTCTCATCAATTCGCGACGGGTAGACGTCGAATTTGGTAATCCTGTTCAAAGCTCTATAATTAATACAAAATCTCACTTCGCCGTCCTTCGTTCTCGCTAATACCACGGAAAATCTCCATGTGCCATTGCCTTCTTCTATGACGCCCGCGTGCAGCATTGACGCAACGATCCACTCAATACCAGTGTCTTCTAGCTATGCTTGTCGTTGCCTTTTCAGCATAAAGGGGCAGCGTTCTCGGTATCGATTTGATGTTGTACGTTCAGAGCAGCTACGGGTGGACAATCACCTGTGTTCACCGAGGCCCGCCGGTACGCTCGCAGTAACTTCATACAATTTCTTGTGTTTTGGCATTCGCTTTGCCTACCCGTACTTCATCCTCGTGATGGGTGTCGTCTTAACCCTCGAGCTACTCGTCTACACAATCCGTCTGGAGTTCCACGTGTAGCTTAAGAAACTGCATGCCTTTGGTCAAAGATATCTATACACCCAAATCCTTCTTACCCGGGAGCTTGTTGCGGCTTCCACACGCGTTTATAGCTGACACTTTGCTTTTTCACTCACCATCTTCGTTTCTGTCGGCGCTATCATGACTGCTGCACAATTTTGTGTCAGCACGAAGATTCCTTCCTCGTCGCCAGGGGTAATCGTCACTGGCGTTGGTGAAAAAAATTGAAATGTAAGATCGCGACGACTAGACGGTGGTTTCCATATGATCTGCTATTGTAAAAAAATGAGGATGGGTCTATTGACACTAGCTAAAAAAGCTCCATCAATAATGATCAAGCGGGGGTGCGAGCGCAACACGTTACATAACATACTAATGTGGACAGTCCCATGCAACTACTTTGAGCTCTCGATCCCTAGTGTCCATTTAATCGCCCACAGAAACGCATCCCATACAATTTTCTAGTCAGCCAAAATGACACATGTTTTATTTTATATAAAACTTTGTATCGAGCCCATGGTGACCGTAAATTGTGTCCACTTTGACAAATCTCTTTTTTGTATGTGAGCCTAACTATAAAGTGCAAAAACGCGAGCGTTAGCACATCCTTGTTATTTGGAAGCATGTTTTGCAACTTGTGTGAAAACCACACCGTCAAATAATAAAAATTGACTGAGTTATGGGCACTCGACGAGGTGGCCGTATAACTGTGTCCAGGAGTGTAGTATGGTGACGGCGTTGTCATGGGAACGAAAGTAACCGTCGCTGGACTTCCAATCCTTTCCTGGGCATCTTTGCACCGAGGACGTGCCATCCGCTGGCGTTGAAACTTCCTCGATGGAGGCCTGCTCGCCGCCTTCCTCGCTTGCCGGTACCTTATCGATTGTTGCAGTACGACCGCCTTCCTCACTCGCGACTGTACCAGCGTACCGCGGCGCGGCCATCGTTGGCCTTACTGTCTCGACGTAGCGTTGTGCCTTTTACTCGTCACGCGACGCCACTTCTTCTTCTTCCTCACTAACACCACCGCGGCCTTCGCATCCCCATTATCGTCGGGTACCTTCTCGCTGGTCTTGCAGCTCTCCTTCGTCGCGTCCTCACACTCCGTCAGCTGCTCTCCCCGCGGTACTACCAGTGTCGTACTGTATTTGGCTCGTAGTCGTGCGGCGTGCGGGTGCTCAAGTCAGTTGTCGCTGTTTCCTGTGGAGTTACAGGTCGCCCGCTGCTCGTTTTCCGCCGACAGGCCTTTCAGCTTACGGCCAGCCAGGTAGGCTTCGTTCCTTGCTTTTGCGTCTGGGTCGGGACACTCCTGCGGTGACGCAGGGCGCGTCACTGGACTGCTCTCTAAGCGTAGGTTACTTCTTAGCGTAGGGCCATTAGAATAGACTTACACTTAAGTAGTAAAGCAATCACAAGAGGTACGTAAACACAGTGAGTGCCGATCAAAAGGCCACGACAGGGCTGCAGTACTGGTGTGGGCGTGCTCTTCTCTCTGGGGTTCGCTGAACCGCAAGTTGAGTTGTGAGAGAGAGAGAGCAAGCCTCACGCAAGCCAGTACGCCTCTCCGCAAGTTCTATTCGATGCATAAAATAATATAAACCATACTTTACCGAAGTCAGTGTCGTCGTGAGCAGCACGGCGGCACGGTCGCTCTTGTCTATCGATCATAGTAAACTTGGTATAGCCGCATGCATCCGCGCGTGGCACGTCGGTAAGTGCGCAGCCGCAGGCTGCAGCAACAGGCGTAGGATAGGATGTAGGATCGGCTGTTAGTGTCAATGCCAGGCACTGACAGTCCACTTGTATGTACAGCCGGTGCTGGCCTCTTCACACAGGGGCTGGCATCTCACCACCCACTTTATCTCAGCAATACAGTTCCTTGATTGACGCGATCACAGACAAGACTCCACAGGTTGAAGTCGCTGCCCCCATAGATCAAATTCGTAGACCAGCAGCACAGTAGTCCGTACGGCTAACAGCATGCCACAGTCAACACCGTCCTCATCCATAGCAGTAGCCTTTACATCCGCAGCTATAGCGTCCGTTGGCAACACAGGTGTAGCACGTGTAGTATCGTAGTAGAATACGCAAGACAGGTGCAACCTTCTTGGCTTTCCCAGCACACCATCGCACTCAAACCCCACTGTAGCTGTCACACTTGTCCAACGCAATCGCTCCCTCTTCTCGCATTTGTCCTATTCCTTTTTGAGTTGCAGCAATAGCAGTCGGAGCAGGAGACGCAGTCTCCGCAGCAGCCGCCATAATAGCAGCCGTCGTAGAAGCCGCAATCTCCGTAGAGGTTGTAGTATCATCCGAGGAAACCACTGGCAACACCTTCATCGCTTGGCGAGAGCAAGTGAACTTCACCACCGCAAGTGGCTTGGTCATAATGTCCGCGATCATCTGCTCGGTCCCAATGTGCTGAGTGGTGAGCAGTTCAGCTCCACGTTTCGTCTC
>NW_003303718.1:126564-151347 GCF_000142945.1 Phytophthora infestans T30-4 | reverse complement strand
CAGAGCACGTCCTTGGTGGCTTCAGCCATCGCCACATAATTCGCTTCGCACGTACTCTGGGAATTATCTCCTGTTTTCTTGATGCATACGATATCACATTACCGTCAAGTGTGTCCACATAGCCACTAATGCTTCTTCGTCCACAGGATCATTCGCATAGTCGGCATCTGAGTAGTAGCGGGCATTTGCAGTAGTTCCCTCAGGTACGTCCATCACCAAACCTTAGTCACACGTAGCTTTTAGATACCTAAGTACCCTCTTGGCTTGCGCGTAGTGTGTATGGTCGTAAGACGCCAGGAACTTGCCAAGATGTCTCGTTGCATGCGCAATGTCAGGCCTCGACGCGTTCACTAGGTACGAAAGTGCACCCACTAGCTCACGGTACGGCAGATATTCTGTTGACGCAGGTACATTAGCCTTTGACAGTACAGCCGTCTCAGGGGTATTACATCCGTTGCAATCCGACATGTGGATCCGCTTAAGTACTTCCAGCACATATTATTTCTGACAGTATACAATCTGTCGGCTTGGTCTGTCGATCAGGATCTCGACACAAAGCAAGTACTTGACAGTACCCATCGTAGTCAAAGCAAAGGTTTATTGCAGTGCAGCTGCAATCTTGACGCACAGGTCTCGGGGTGCCATTAGTAGTAGGTCATCCACGTAGACAGTCAATGGCATCGATGGCAGCTTAACGTCACCCTCTTCCTATAACGCATACAACCCATAGTCTGAGTCTGTGCGCTCAAAGCCCAATGTCACCAACTTTGCATGTAGAGTCCAGTTCCAAACATTAGGCGCCTGCTTCAATCCATAGAGGCTCTTCAATAGCTCGCATACAGCGCTTGGTCCATCAATTTGGAACCCAGGCGCCTGCTCCATGTATATCATCTCGTCGAGATCTCCGTACAGGAACGCTGTCTTCTCGTCGTACTGGAGTATTTCCCATCCTCGCTGCACAGCGAAGTAGATGGCCGCACGAATAGTTTCAAAGCGAATCACAAGTGCATATCTTTTACTGTAGCTGATGCCGAGCTGTTGCTTGAATCCGTGGATTACGAGACGAGCTTTGAACCGCTTGACACGTCCACGCTCATCTCGTTTCACCGCGAAGACCCATCGACATATAATCACCTTGACACCTTTCGACTTTCTCCGCGGTACAAGTCGCCAGGTCTTGTGCTGCTTCAGTGACGCCAGTTCTGCCAGCATCGCGGCCCGCCACTGGGTCCAGAACTTACTCTTCCGTGCCTGCTTGTAGGTTGTAGGAATGTCCACGTCCATGCCATGCGCTATCACTTGGCCCACCACGTAGTCGCTCAATCGTACGTTTGCCTTCTGCGTCGATCTCGGTCGCTTCAGACATGGCTCGACTGGAGATTCTTGGATTGCAAATCCAGTGTCTTCCATCTCGTTTTTTTTTTCGCGCCTTGCGCTTGCGTCTCTTTGTCACCTTCACCGGTTCAGTTCCCTTCTCAGGTGCTACCTGAGGGTCCGTAAATTTCTTCACATCTTGATGTTCGACGCTCGACGAGTCGTCATGCTCTGCACTCCCACTGGACGTATGTTCTCCGTCCACAGCCCATTCAACTTCTAGGATTTCACCTCCCTTGCTCATCGGCACAGGACCACTATTCTCTGTAGCGTAGGTCTCGATACTCGTCTTATTATCACTACTGGTGGCTTCTCCGGCAACACGTGCAGCGTGTTCAGGTACGCATTCTCCAGTAGTTGCTTCACGTAGGCTCTATCTACTGTGAACTCCTCGTGAAAGCGGCAATTCTCGCTCTGCGCAGTCTTCACCTGACAGGTCAATTGGACTAGAACTTGTAGCCCTTCGTAGAGTCGCTGTAACCGAGCAATAGACACATTTGTGCCCGTGGTTCAAGCTTCTCCTTTCTCTGTCTTGACTCAGGTGGTACTCGCACATGCGCAATACAACCCCAAGTTCACAGCATACGCAGGGCGGCTTCCGTCCGTACAGCTTCTCGTGCGACGAAGTCATTCCCAACACCTTGGTAGGTAGCATGTTTAGGGTTGTCACCATGTGCAGCAAAGCTTCTCCCCACAACATGTTTGGTAGATGAGTTGCTGTCAGCAGCGCTCGCACACGAGGCAGCACAATGCCGTTCGCTCTTTCTGCGATCCCGTTCTCTTGGGGAGAGTACACGTTCGTGAACTGCTGCACGATGCCGTGTTCAACGCAGTACTCATGCAGTTCTGTTCCAGCGAATTCACCACCTTGGTCCGACCGAAGAATCAACACCTTGTAGGCTTTGTGATGCGTCCGCAGCTCCTTTAGCAACTTCAAGATGAGCCAGGTAGCTTGACTCTTCTTCTCGAGTAGATAAGCCCACTATTTTTCGTAGCAGCATCCACAATGAACAAGAACGTAGTAGCCTTGCTTGCTGTCTCCACATTCATCGTGCATATGTCCATAGCCAGCGTTTCAAGTGGTTAGTCGAGCGAACTGGAAGACGTTTGTGAATCATGGATTTTAGCTTGCTCACAACACAGACAATGCATTCGTAGGTATTCAGATCTGCTCCCGAGACCACCTTATCAGCCATCACCTGAAGCAAAGCCATGTGTAGATGGCCAAAGCGCTGATGCAAGAGGGTCCATCGTCTTCTTGCTCTCTACAGCTGGCCTAGCCATGGCCATGACCATCACGACGGTTGCTTTTTCACTCCGCAGCCGGTAGAGATTGTCTCGCATCTCAAACTTTAGGATAGTGCCCGATTTCGACATCCACGTCGTCTTCTGGTCCATAGAACACATCATCATGTAGTTGCCTGTAGTCTGCAGCTATCCCATACTAATCAGGTTGCCCTTGGAATTCGGCGTGTAGACTACATCGTCCAGCAGACGATCCTCAAGCTCACCAGGCGCTTGATTGATAACCCGCAGTAGAACAGAGCGACTAACCATCGTAATGCTCCTAGTACCATTAGCGAAGTCCAGTCGGCTCGTCTTGTCTTCTCGCAGTGTCGTGAACAGAGATAGATCACCACAAATGTTGGCCTGTGATCCCGAGTCGAGGATCCACTCCGTGAAGTTTCTCCCAACAGGTTGCATGTTCTCATCTCGTCCAACTGCATTTACCGAAGACGTCTGACCTTGGTTCGCAGTGTCTTGTCCTTGGCCGGTCTCAGTACCCTGAGTTGGTCCGCCTCTGCGACCTGTCTCATTGCTTCGGGTATTGTCACCTCCTCGGTGTCCTTCTTAAAGTTGAGGTCCGTAGTGACTCGTCTGATTCCGTCGTGGCGACCGACTGCGTCCTCCACGTCTGCGCTGCACTGGTCCATCGTGTCTTGGTTGTCCACAAGGAGACGATATGCCTCGACTCTGGGGGCCACGCAATGGTGATCGTCCTCTTGGCAGCGAGTGACGCGGTCCTGCACGTCCTCTAGGCGGCGAGTGCCAGCGAGGTTGCGACCATGAAGATCTAAAGTTTCCGCGAGGTGGCGAGCGTCCACGGATTGGCGAACGTCTACGATCTGGTGAGCGTTCAGGATCTGGCGAGCATCCTTGGTAGCGAGGCCCAGGTGGACCTCTCATTGGCGAGTAGCATCGTAATGACGATCTTGGGGGCCAGCACTCTCCCGAGGTGGCAGTCGCCAGTCTCCTCCTCCAAAGAGAGATGTGTAGCCCCGCCCATAGTTAACAGGTTGATCGATACGTGCTTCTCTTAGTCCAGGCCACTCACCTTCAAACAGTCCTCCATAATTTGGTCCATTCGATATTCTCCATCCACCATACGATCCTCCATCGTACAGTCGTCCTTCAAGTCCTTGATATCCACGTGGCTCAGCATAACGACCTAGGTATCCCCTGGCACAGATGAACCCACTTGTGGTCCACCTTTATGGCCTGGCTCAAACTTAGGTCTCTGCGATTCACTCGAAAGTCCCTGGCCTAGGGAGTAGAATAGTGTATCCCACGTCGTAAGTGGTCTTAGAAAATATCCACCCGCCTACTGGTGCTGCGCAGCGTCCATAGTCGGTATCTGCCGTCCATACGATGACCCGACCTCATGCTGAGTACTCGCCATAGGTTGCACTAGTTGCATAGGCTGCATGGCTTGCATTGCTTGAGCAGATTCAATACTCTGACTGGGTTGAATACCTTGCACAGCTTGAGTAGTTTGCTCAACTTGAGTAAGCTGCATGCTCTGACTGGGTTGAGCACCTTGCATAGTTTGAGTAGGTTGCACAGCTTGAGTAGTTTGCTCAACTTGAGTAAGTTACATGCTCTTACTGGGTTGATCAGCTTGCATAGTTTGAGTAGGTTGCACAACTTGAGTAAGTTGCATGCTCCGACTGGGTTGAACACCTTGCATAGCTTGAGTAGGTTGCACAACTTGAGCAAGTTGCATGCTCTGATTGGGTTGTAACTGCAACTGCTGCAGCGTCTTCGGAACGCTCACATCATCCGCAGGTTCGACTATGCGTTCTTCTGTCTCATCGTCATCACTTGCACGTGACGCCGGAGAGTAGATGGGCGATTCCGAACGTTTCTCACGGCTTGCTCCAGTCGCACCTTCACTTGGATGCGGCGATCTCAGCGCCAAGTTCTCAAACAGGCGACGCGGTTCGCCAGGCGTTGGCGTCGTATGCACGCGGCGCACTACGTTAATCAGCGAGACTGCCTGCTGCTGGGCCTTCTTCTTCTTCTTCAAGCGCTGTACCAACTCAGGATTCAGCTTCATGCCAGTGTTCGCAGTACATTCAGCGTACCAATGGCCGTGCTGGTCACAGTTAGCACAGATATAGCGCTGTTTCTTGTCAGCATTCTTGCCCTTGCGCTGCCTCTGACGCTTGCCTGCATGTCCTTGGCTTGCATGTTGACTCACATTGTTCACTTGGTTCGCGTTTGATTGCGTTGGCCTTGGCGCCGCCAGCGACATCTGCTGTTGCAACTGGCTGCTTGAGTGTTCCGCAGTGCGCAGGCGCTGTAACGCCTCAGCAAGTGTCATGGTCCGACGATCATGCTTGCTCATCCAAAGTGAGTGTTCTCGTGTCAGCTCAGGGAACATCAACAGCGTATTCGAAATAAGTAGACTTGCATGTTCCCACTCTTCAAACTTGCCCTTTGCTAGTCGCAGTCGGCGTACCATAGCGTCAATGTATTGCACGTATTTAGTCACAGCATCCTTGGGCTGCAGCTGACGATTCATCAGCTCGTGCCGTAGGTAATCAGGGTTAACGCCGTCACCCGCCTCAAAATGCTCAGTAATTTGCTGCCAAAGTAGTGACGGGGCATCCATCTGATCACGGATGGAGTTGATCTTGAATGTTGTCCGTAGATCAACCGAGAGCGACAATGCTAAGGCTGAGAAAGCCTTCACCTTCCTTGCCTTGTACCACTCAGCATACTTGGGCCTCCTGTAGCCCTCCACGAAGTCAAATCTCTCGGCACCATAGGTAATCTCGCCCAGCAGGCGGCTCTCGAAGTGCAACGGCACCTCACTAAACAACGCCGTGTATTCTTCCTTTTTCGATAACGGGGGCAGCCGAATGTCGGCCGTGTTGCGCAGCGACTTCGTGTGCTCTGCAAGCTCTGCGTCGTCGTAGCGCCCGCCGGAGTTCTGGTTGTCGAGCATGCTTCGTAGGCTGCTCTGGGCTTCGCTGTGCTGGGGTCACTGCCGTCACTTGGATTGCTTTGTGGCGGTGGTGGCTGATTTCTAACTGGAAAGTTGCGCGCTCGCAATCTTTCAAGTAGATTTTCTACCAATGATCGGCCACCTTTAATTCCAGATAATGACCGGATAAGGTGTTCGGCTGCTTCGTGTGACAGAACATCATCGTAACGACCAGTCGCTACGTCAGCAAGATTATCAGCCAATCGGCGCGCTCATCAACTCCCATTCGTCAAACCTCCGCCAGCGTTTGGGTCTTCCACACCAGGTGCGTCCGTTGTCGAGCCATGGACCCTTGTTGGGCTCATAACCTGAGGTGACGCAGGGCGCGTCACTGGACTGCTCTCTAAGCGTAGGTTACTTCTTAGCGTAGGGCCATTAGAATAGACTTACACTTAAGTAGTAAAGCAATCAAAAGAGGTACGTAAACACAGTGAGTGCCGGGCAAAAGGCCACGACAGGGCTGCAGTACTGGTGTGGGCGTGCTCTTCTCTCTGGGGTTCGCTGAACCGCAAATTGAGTTGTGAGAAAAGAGAGAGCAAGCCTCACGCAAGTCAGTACGCCTCTTCGCAAGTTCTATTCGATGCATAAAATAATATAAACCATACTTTACCTAAGTCAGTGTCGTCGTGAGCAGCACGGCGGCACGGTCGCTCTTGTCTATCGATCATAGTAAACTTGGTATACCCACACGCATCCGCACGTGGCACGTCGGTAAGTGCGCAGGCGCAGGCTGCAGCAACAGGCGGAGGATAGGATGTAGGATCGGCTGTTAGTGTCAATGCCAGGCACTGACAGTCCACTTGTATGTACTGCTGGTGCTGGCCTCTTCACACAGGGGCTGGCATCTCACAACTCCCCTTTGAAGTGGCCAGCCTTACCGCAAGGGTAGCAGCTGTTGGTGTCGCCTGGTCGTTTATCAACTGGAGTGGTCGCACATGTTGGCTGGGGTCTTCGCCTTACGATGTTTTTAATCGGTGGCGGCGTCGGTTCGTCGGATTCTTCGCTGCTGGAGTACAGTGCTGCTACAAACTATAGACGCACACAACGTTTCGTTATAAATACTCCAACTGAGAGGATGCTGCTTGACCGAGAAGTTGAACAAAAATAACTAGAAGTACAGCTCACCTTGAATAAGTTTTTATTTTTACCACTTTTAAAAAAATCACGTCGAGGTTGTGCTCTTTACTATAGACGTACTTTTTCAAAAACCGAATTTCTCTAGCAAAAATCGTTTTTATTAGCTAAAATTATGTACAGCGATTCCTGCCACACGCTCGCATCTGCTGCAGCACTCGCAGCCGCAATTGAAGAAAAAAACCATGACGGGGCACAGGGCTAACCATAGAAGAAATTGGCAAGGCAAAAGCCCTTCGTGACGAGAATAAAAGCTTTCGCTACATCGCTAGATACCTTCACCGCAGTGACCACGCCATCCGAAACCTCCTGAACCCTAAGACTACGAAATCGTCGCCCAAACTGGTCGGCAGACCAGCAAAGGTCGCTAGACGTGTATTTCGACTGGCCATAGTAAAGAAATACACGTCTGAACGCATCGCTGAAGCTGTTGAGAATGTTCTCAGACCTAGTACGGTGCGAAAACTGCATCGCTCTTCTAGCGTAGCCAAGTGGGTCAAACGCAAACCGGCTCCAGCCATCAAGCACCATCACAAGGTGGCCCGAGCAGCATTTGCTACAAACGTTTTGAGCAAGACGCATATGTGGCGGCGTGTAAATTTTAGCGACAAAAAAGTTTAACTTAGATGGCCCTGAAGGGTATCAGTACTACTGGTACGCCGTCAGGACACGGAGATGTACGCCAAGCGAGTGAGCGGTGGCGGCAGTGTGGCGGTATGGGCCCGCATGAACACCTACGGAAAAACAGACATCGCTATTCTCGAGGGGAGGCAGGATTCTGTCTGCTACACACACACGCTTGAGAACTACTTGGCTCCCTTCATCGAGAACCTCCGTGAAAACCACGGTATCCGTAGTCCTATTTTTCAACAGGATAAGGCGTCTATTCACAAATCCAGATTTACTAAGGCTCATAACGAAGCAATGGGCATCAGGAAACATAAGTGGCCCGCTAAAAGTTCTGGTTTAAACCCAATCGAGAACGTTTGGGGGCAATTAGCTTGGTCTGTATACGGTAGCAACAGCGATTGCATAGATAGGGCAGTATAAGTAGTTGTTAGGATCGCAATTGAGTAAAACCCTCTGCTGTGATGCTGACTTCATGCGCTTGAAGCTGATGAGTAGACACCCGCCTGCAAGTTTATGAGATTGGATGTAATACAACTCTGTTCCATCTCAAATCTAACACTTCTCCTTTGCTGACATATTTGTTAAAGTAATGGTGTGATTTAGCTAAACGAGCCCACTATGGAAAGCCCTGCCTTAGCTCTATAAAGCAGTATGTTTTGGTAGATCAGAGTCAAAGAGCAACGAAGTACAGAGCAAAAGAGCGTCATTCGTTTTGACGGGGGGGGCGTCTGGTTTCGCAGTGGGCTTTCCAGTGTTGGGAAATTGCTGGTTTTTCAGGAGAGATTGTTTTTGCTACGGTCTTACAAGATGTGAAAATAGTTCTTCAAAAGCTGCTGTCTGTGCCGCGTTTGCCTGAAAAACGCTTTTGACCAATTACATCTATGTATTTACAATCTGACAAATTTTAGATCTCGCAAAAGGTGAAAATAAATAAAACAAGGTGTGTAGAAAACAGTTTATTATAAAATAAAAGATACTGATTGGCGCCTTCATTTGTTTAAGTGTCTCCTGGCCCTTTTTGAATACCAAAGGATCGCAAGGCAATGAGGTTGTAAGCACTCAGTTGCGAATGTGGTGCTTCGAAACTCGCGGGAGTTTGTATGTATTTTCTCCCCCACTGGCAATGGCAGATTCTGGTATCTTTTGTGTTGTCAAAAAGCACTTATTTATAGTCTTACTAGAAAAATCACAGTAAACTTTTTCAACTTCCGCAATAAAAGCATCGATCTTGTACGCTGGTGTGCGGTATTGGACCGACTGTAGCAAGTTAAACAGACCCAAGTCGAGTACGTTCATATCGGGCGACTTCGCTGGCTGATATTTGACAGCGATGATGTGCGCTTTGGCTGCTGCCGCTAGAGCGATCAGACGACAGCACATCATGCTTATCTGCACAGCTGACACGTATTATGTAGCTGGCAGCCACAATTTAGAAAATAGCAAATCTCTATTCTTAGCCTAGTAATAGCCAATGATATCATTTATTTTTGTGCGGTCGCTCGTTGCGTTAGATTTGAGATGGAACAGAGTAGTATGTCTGTTGTGAGTAAATATTAGCTTACTGGTACAAGACGATGATAATGACATTTTACGTTTGGCTCGGCGAAAATTTTTTAACCCTATTGCTGCGGGAAAGTTACTTGGATTTTGTTAGGTAAATATCCCAACCGTAAAATGTGAAACTTGCATATATGCTGTGTTTTACTCCGCACCCCGCAACATATTATATCATATTGCTTGGGCTTACCAATCATTATTGCACTTATTGTAATACAGAGGTCGCAAATGGTTAACCATACCCGTTCGGGCAATGTCGAACCATAATCACGAACAGGTATGGCTAACCGAAAGTTTGCATCTATAAAAAACGAACGGGTACGGGTAACCGACTTCCAGGATCGGTTGGTTATGGTTGTCCGAGCTCACCAGAGGATGGGTACTCAAAGTTTTTTTGCATGTTTCTTTTACTAAACATCTTGGCGACGGCTCGCGCCTTTAACCGAGAAAAGGTTGTTATTTTGAGCGGAAATACTGAATAAGAGACTGGTATTTCACTTTTTTTCATTCTATACATAAATTACACGTAATTTTCGGTTAACCGATCGCTAATTTCGGCGTTGTCCGAGCGGTCCGTAAGGTTGGTCATGGGCATCGAAACGCGATGACCAGTGCTTTCGGACGGGTACGGTTAATTGAAAAATTACGTTTGCGACCTCTGTTGTAGTAACACCAAGCAATAATCTTGGTTTTCAAGCCACATGATTCGTTCAAAATAAATTTCTCACATTTTGGTTAAGTAAAAAGTGTAAAACCAAGCAAATTGCAGGGATTTAGTGGCAACGGCAGCAATAGGGCTAAGTAGCAGCCCGGGTTATTCCAAAATCAATAATGTTCAACAGCTCGAAGACTATGGTGAAGCCAATGGGTCTCTGGGGTCCAACCATAACGAAGGAGTTAAGTAGCTTTTACAGATTACCTAGATTCACACTAATGGAATGATTTATTCTGCATATTAATTTCCCCATTGACGATGCACGAGCTCCTGTCTCAATAGCACAATTGAAGACGTTACAAAATGTGAAACTCAATCGACTCAATATCGGAAACCCCTCCTTATTTCATATGACACTATTGTGGCAACTTGCTAATGTTAGCTATTATTCATAGTTGAAAATCATTCATTGCCCTACTTCGTTGTATATACTTATATTCACAAAGTTGTCGCGGTCCAACAAGCTATGAGATGCACATGCAAGCGGTTTATGTACTCGGGATGGGTATGTGCCCATATCATTGTCGCTTTGCATCTAATCGATATGTTGTTGTTGTTAAAGGCAAATGCCGAAGTGAGCAGATTAAAGTCAATTGAATCTGGCCTTTTAAACTTCTACTTTAGCGTTGTCCTTCTCGTTGCCTTCTTGTCAAGTGCTCCTGGCCATCCACCAAATTAACAGGTTTGGGAACGGTCCATTTCGGAACGTCACGCCGGTTAGCCGAACCGTGCAGAGTCGGTGAATATCAACACTCCCACTCACCGCTACTGCACGTCGTTTCTCTTCTTGAATCCACTTGCTTTGCGAGGGAACGCTAGCGACTTCGGTCCCAGTGCTTTCGTAAGCATGCCAGCTAACTACTGCTTCGTGTCAATGGAGGCCACCTTGATTGTGGAGCGTTCCACATTCTCTCGAATAAACTGGTGACGGATATTCACGTGCTCGGTCCTCGCGTGATATCCAGCGTTGCTTGTAGGTGCAATAGCACCTTGATTGTCTTCCCAGACCTGCGTCGCTCCCACTTGCTCGTGACCCATGTCCTTCAGCATGGCACGTGTCCATAGTACCTCTTGAGTACAAAGGCTTAGTGCCATGTACTCTGCTTCCGCTGAGCTAAGCGCAACCGGCCTCTGATACTTGGACTTAATCACCACCGGAGCGTTCCCAATCATGACGATGAAGCCAGACACTTAACGTCTGTCGTCAATGTTGCTTCCCCAGTCTGCGTCCGTAAACGCGTCTGCCTTGACTGGCTGCGTTCCATATCCACTCGCTCCACTTTTGTATACGATACCATGATGGCGAGTGGACTTCAAATACTGCAGAACACGAATCGCAGCCTTCCAGTGTTGCGTTCCAGGATTCTCTAGGAAGCGTGACAGCTGCGTGACAACGTAGGCAATGCCCGGCCGAGTGCAGGTTGTGATGTGCATGAGGCACCCGATTAAGGAACGATATGGTCGTGACCGCATTTCGGCACGTACCTTTTCCGTTGTCGGCGACATCATCTTCGACAACTTCAGGTTTGCTGCACAAGGGTTCTCCACCATGTTAGCGTTCCGTTGATTGAATCGCTCCACAATGTCGTCAATGTACCGAGTTGGCTTGATCATCAACGTTCCACATTCTATATCATGTCAATCTCCATTCCTAAAATGAATTTGGCCTCGCCAAGCTCCTTCATCTTGAATGCGCTCTTCAGGGCGTCCTTGACCTCGCGAATTTCGTCGCGCGTCATAGCCGCAATAATCATGGCGTCCACATATAGACATACTTACACGAATGCGTTTTTGGAACGCTTGACGTAGACACACTGGTCGGCTCCACAACATTCGAAACCGTTCTGCAGGAACACACGATGAATAGTCTTGTTCCAGGTACTTGCAGCTTGCTTCAAGTCGTAGATGGCATTTAGCAGCTTGCTTTTCATGCCTTCAGCATTCTCCAAACTTCTGCTTGAACCCCTGCGCTACTAGGCGTGCCTTGTAACGGTTAACCCAGCCGTTCTCGTCACCCTTCTTCGTGGACACCCAGCGACATCCAATGGAACGAGTTGTCGTTCCACGTGGAACTAGCGTCCATGTTCCGTTCCGGGAATGCGAATTCAGCTCTGACTGCGTAGCTCGACGCCACTCTCCTGCTTCGTCACTGGCAATGGCTTCTGCGTATGTGCTAGGCGTACCTGGAGCGCCACCAATGCTAGTCGCGTACGCCAACACTGCCTCTGCGAGCAAACCATCTTCGTCGATTCTGGCACGCTTAGGAGATGGCGGTCCATCACTTCCACGTTCCACATCTTCATCGTCACCGTTCCCAAGTAGAAATAGCGCTTCACGAGGGCGAGTAGATCGTTCCGCTTCAGGATGGAAGATCATCCAGTCCTCATGGAACGATGGAGGCTGCGAGTGGAACGTTGCCAAATCCAGCCCATATAACCTGGGTTCCTCCGGCGCGGGTAGCTGCTGTATTTCTGCGTTCCGTTCCGGTTCAAGGTCATCCATCTCAATGTCTTGAGCAGGCTCCTCTGCTTCTTCCATCGGCTCATCCTGAGCAGACTGACGTTCCACTTCAGATATTGGAACGATCGTGTCATCGCTCCTCGTCCCATGGATGACTGACCCTGAAGCTGGCGACTGCGTGTCATATATTCCGCCCACCTCACGCTCGTCCACCTTGACCGACCGTGTCACCTTGACCTTCGACGCATTCATGTCGTACACACGATACCCTTTTACGTTCCCAGCGTACCTGAGGAACGTGCACTTGAAACTCTTGGGTTCCAGCTTCGTTTTCATCACGTCGTCCACATGATCGTACCCTTGTGATCCAAATACACGTAGGTGTTCCATCCGTGGCTTCACCTGGAACGCCAACTCGTACGGCGTGACATCAGAGTTTGATGTGTTCGTGGAACGGTTGATGAGATACACTGCAGTACTAACCGCTTCCGCCCACCACTGCGTCGACATAGACTTGTAGTGCAATATGCTTCTTTCCTTCTCTATGATAATACGGTTCATGCGCTCCGCAACTCCATTCTGCTGAGGGCTGTATGGAACGCAGCGCTGATCCACGATACCGTTCCGTTTGCATAGTTCCAAAACTGTCTTGTTCACGGACTCCGTTCCATTATCGGAACGTAGACATTTAAGGCGTCCCCCCCAACTGGTTTTCGTACAATGCCTTGAACGCCTTCATTTTTCTGCCCACCTCGCTCTTGCTCTTCATAAAGTACGCAACGACAAACCTTGAGTAGTCGTCTACGAACGTCAGAACATATTTGGCACCGCCCTTTCAGATCGTTCTCATTGGGACCATTACGTACGTGTGCACTAGTCCCAACACACGTGCCGTTCTCCTTAGCGATCGTGACGGGAACGTCGTCACGGTCTGCTTTCCCTTCATACATCCACCGCACAAAGTCTCGTTTCCATTTTTCACATGTGGGATACCAATTGTGGAACGTTGGGTCTTTGTCTGCGCATCCTTGTTAGGGTGACCCATGCTAGCGTGGCAAAGATTCCACTCGTTGTCAGGACCGGCGTATTGCACGAAGTGTGCCTCCTCCTGTTGACAGTCCAGCAGGAACGCCTTACCGACCTTCTTTCCGGACGCTATCGCAGCGTTCCGTCCCCAAATTACACAACTGGAACGCTGGAACTCTACGCTCATGCCTCGTTCCGCGAGCTTCTCAACCGACAATAACCGTCTATCGAGCCCCGGAATGTGGAGCACGTCCACCATTCGGATACGTGCACCGTCCAAACCAGTCAACCTGACCGTTCCAGTTCCTGCGACGCGCAGCTTCTTACCATCTGCCATCGTCACGTTGATGCCACTGTATAGTGCCTCGTACCCAAATAGGTCGTTCCGGTGAGGGGTCATGTGCGACGTCGCACCAATCGATCAGCCACCCGGCCGAGTGTTCCCCACCAACTACAAACACTGCATCGTCTTGACTGCCCTACTTCGCAGCAGGGCAGTCCCGCTTCATGTGACCTACTTGGTCACAGTTGAAACACTTGCCCTTGAAACCAACGTTCCGTTTCGGACCGTTCCATTTTCGATTGTTCGATTTTTGACCGTTCCCTGGGCCGTTCCGGAACTTGCCTGCGTTCCCATTCACTTGGAACGCCTTCTCTGTGATTTCCTTCTTCTCGAGTCGCTCGTACTGCTTCAACAGCTTTTCCTCGGCCTCGATGAGCGTCACACCCTTGGCGTTCTCCACGATAGACGAAATGAGCTCGTACTCAACGGGGAGGCTGCTCAGCAGCACCACCAGCTGGCATGCCTCGTCCATGGGCTCTCCCAGCGTCTGCAACCCGACGACCAGCTCGTCAAACTCATCCAGATGCTTGGCCATAGTCGATCCACTCTCTATCTTGAACTCATGGAGGCGACGCGTCATCGTCACGTGGTTGAGGAGCGTGATGCGGTTGTAGAGCTCTTGCAGCGTTCCTAAAGCTTCTATGGAACGAGTGGCCGACCGAATCTTGGTCTGATGCTGGAGTTCCACTCCCTGAGCGATGATGCCGAGCGCCTTGGCATCATTAACGAGCCACGCATCGGTGATCTCGTTCTCCGACTTGACGGCTTGAATATGCGCAAGCAGGCCCTTCCTGGCTAGCGTCATGCGCATATTCTACTCCCAGCGAAAATAGTTCCTACTCCGAGGAGGACTTCGGCGCGCTTGGTCGTCGTCATGTTTTGGAACGTTCCGGTAGAGTTGAGTGCGGCTGTTAAACCTGTTGTTGTTGTTAAAGGCAAATGCTGAAGTGAGTAGATTGAAGTCAATTGAATCTGTCCTCTAAACTTCTACTCTAGGGTTGTCCTCCTCGTTCTCCTCTTGTCAAGTGCTCCTGGCCATCCACCAAATTAACCGGTTTGGGAGCGGTCCATTTTGGAACGTCACGCTGATTAACCGAACCGTGCAGAGTCGGTGAATATCAACACGATAAGCTGGACGTTTTCGATGGCACTACAACATATTCCCATGTGCGGTCCGCCCGGGTGACCGAGGCAGATTGGTGGGTCTCTTACACTTGAAGATCCATCCTCGATGGACTTCTTAAGTGCAAACAAGCTCAAAGATTTGTTCACTCAACAGCCTGGAGGCCCCCTGTGGTGGCCATTTGCTAAAACAATTGATGTTGGAGATGGAGAATTCCGTTTTCGGGAACACATGGCTGAGCAGGTAGCGGGGTTTCGTCTTTCCGATAAAGATGGCGTCTTTGAATGGAATGTATCTTATTTACACAGTGGCGTTCTCTACTACCAAGTTCAAGAGCTCTTTTAAGGCATCATTCGAGCCAAAGATATTGGGGCGATCTGATCTGATAACGTTTTCGCCGCAACCAGTCTTGATAATCTTATTGACTTTCTGCAACTTGGTCATTTTACTTTAACCTTTTCGCACGCCTCTTGTTTAGTCTATAGTATACAACTAGAAGTCATTTATACATAAAGGGGCATTTCTCGCCCTCACGGTACTCCTTTTGAACTATCTCTTGTAACAAATCATTTAAGATCGGATGGTGATGCAATCTGCTTCATGAATTTGACTATATTAAAGTATTCTTAAGTGATTACGAATCGTACTGTAAATTCTATGCCGGAACGTATAGTTGAACTTCAGTTAAAAGGCGAGCGCCTTTGAAGCGTAGTCGTTAGTGCACCCTTAACTTTTTTCATAAAAAGTACCGATAAGGGCGCTCGGCGCCCTAACAATATTTTCACAAATTTTAGGTTTCGTGAGAAATTCCACGAGAAATATATTCCCAAATAAATTACCATCAAGTACCGTTACTCTCAAATAATTCCGAGTCTGATAGCCAGTGGTTTTGTTGATCACAACAAAAATCCACGTACGAGTTCTTAAGCACTGGCACAGGCGCCAGTGCTAAAGATGACGAGAGCGAGGGCGCGCCCGGCGTCACTGTGCTGGACGTTTGTTCTTCCTCTGGTAACGATGGCAGTGACGAAGACACTTCGACTATCTAAGCGATTCAAGTGAGGCGCTAGATGCCATACTCTACGAGATAGGTAAAGTTACACTACTACGAAGACCGTTTTTATGTATAACTCTAAACTTTTATACGTATATGAATTCCCTTCTCACGTGTCTTTGAATAGACACGCCACTTTCACGACGAAATCTGTCGCAAATACAGAATTAACACGACGGTCATCGTATTTTTTGACGTTGTCTCTGGAGTTCTACGCAACGGATTGCTGAACGACGCCGTGATTGATTTCGGAATCAGAATGATTGCAAAAAGTGTGGACGGCTGCATCGCATTTTCTTCGTTGATATTGGCTATTGGGTGGCCTGAACCACCAAGACAGCGGTTATCAGAGACACCTTTTGTGGTTATGCCCATAAATTTAAGCTCGAACCACTGGGGGTTTATTATTGTGGAGATCGCGTTTCTGTTAACGTGTACGCTCCTCTAGCTCAACATAGTGCACTTAGTCTAATTCATCAATTCACTTTCCAATTCCCCACCACGACAACAGTTTCCGACAGTACATGTACTGAAGGTGTATTTCTATGAGCCGCTAGACCATAAGTGCTACTGAAAAGAACTGGAAGATGATGGAAATTTCATTTGCTGTCATAACTGGAGAAATGGCACAGTGCCTGCGGTGCAAAAGAGCTTTTTCCTTAGGAAATTATCGCAATTCCCCACCACGACAACAGTTTTCGACAGTACATGTACTGAAGGTGTATTTCTATGAGCCGCTAGACCATAAGTGCTACTGAAAAGAACTGGAAGATGATGGAAATTTCATTTGCTGTCATAACTGGAGAAATGGCACAGTGCCTGCGGTGCAAAAGAGCTTTTTCCTTAGGAAATTATCGCGAAGTGGATCGACAAGCCCTCACAACCTGATTTAAAAAGCTGTGGAGTAATGGTCCGGGGTATTGTGTACGCACACTTGCGCAACACCCATCGATTTGAGCGCCATCATGTGACAGAAGCTTATGTAAGCGTGATGCGGCTTAAGACTAGCCTGGTTGTTGCTGTGCACGATGAAGCTGGTGCCACACAGTGAGAAAAAAATTGACGGAAAAGCAGAAGACGGACCAAGAGGTTAGTAAGATGCTGCTTCCACAATAATCTTGTAGCCATTCGTGGTTTTGTTAAACAATAAACATATATATATCGCTTTCCCTTTCCTACTTGTGCTTTTCGTCTTCTTCTTCTTATGTGTTAATGCGTTTCTTCATCTCCGACAAGATTGACAATAACGCTTATGGTGATACTTCGCATCAATTTTTTAAAATACGGTTATTTATTTTTAGCGATAAGGGCGCCCAAGGCTTTAGGGCGCCCTAACGCTTGTAGTTAAGGGCGCCCAAGTGGCTTAAAGGTGCTCCAAGCCTGCCGTGTTGTTGTAGTTAAGGGTGCACTAACGCCATTCCCTTTGAAGAGGCTGATTCCTACTGTTCTTTGCACAAACCATTAAAAGGGCGACTTCTGCGTCCTTTTGCCGCGAAAGGGTTAATAAATTTCGTCTCTCATTAAGTGTGACAGGTATTAATACTGAATATCTGTCGTAATGAGCTCACCGAACCTGTGCAACAAGCACTCAGGCTGTTGTGACATGAATTATGTAGATTAAGGGATAACAGGTCATTCAATACTTCCGCAGCCAATCTTAAGTTATATCGCAGTCTACGTGTCTGAAAGCACTAAGTTTGCAGTCCGCAGCGGTAAAGTTGCCCTCACATACGTCGAATCCATTTTCGGTGGGAAATTGACAAGCAGAGTACGCCAAAGGCGGTCCCAAGCAGGTCGATGTGGATGAGTTGGTGGAGGTTTTCGAGGTCTTGAACTGTTGGTTGCTCGTAATCCAATGGCGTAGTGTCGAGGTCCGATGCGAGGCCGAGAGGAAGTGTAGTACAGTGTGGTCCTCTCCATCCAACCGCTGAGCTGGCGGAGAAGTTGGAGAAGATGAAGTGGTTATCTGGAATATCGAGTGATTAACGGATAGTATGTCCGACGAGCTGCCATCTTGAGATGATAAGCTTGTAGCGAAGTGGCTAAGTCCCACAGCGGCTGTGAGAGCAGAGAGCGGTGCAGCTGATGTGAAGGCGTAACGGAGCTGGTGATCTTTGCGCAACCTTTGGCGATGGAAACTCTCTAGGCCTCGGAGCTAATCTTGGGTCAGCGTCCACGTACCACAGTTATATAACATGATTGGGAGAAAGCAGGCCGAGTACAGACACAGACGCGTGGCTTCGGAGACCTTGTTGGCCGAGTCCAGGTGATCGGCAGTGAGGTGTTTCCGGATGGTCAAATCTTCGACGTCGCTTAGCAAAGAGCCTAGTTTGCGCGTGTGACGCCACTTTCCTCGACTGGTCGCTGCAAGATGTTACGGGTCCCCTATAGGGATTAGCTCATATGAGAGGCAGACGATTCTATTTGGTCATTAACGACGACTAGATGTATTTTTGATCTTAAGCCTGGTTATCAACGTCGGTTCCTTTGGATACCGTGGTCGAACGAAGCTTATCGACTCGCACTGTATCCAGGGCGTTGTTATGCAAACACTGCATAGTATTCTCTACATCCTATTCCGTGCCATCGCGTACTGATCTACCTCATCTGGGTGGTTAATGCGTAATTTTTCTTTGATAACTTTGGACAGTTCCCGAGCTTGTCGACGTGCGCAATTCTGTTGAACTTGTTTAAAGTATCCATTTTCCAACATTCCTCTGTCTAGTGACAGATTATTTTCTGCCAGCAAGCCTGAGCATATGCACAGCCCCAGAATATGTGCTCCATAGTCTCCTTGGTTTCACGACAACATTTGAGCTTCTTGCAACAGTTGTCAACTAGACGTGCCGGGTGGTGTATGTTTAATTGTATGTGCTCTACTCGGTAACAGACCCATACCTGGTCCTCCGTTAATTCATTGTGATGAGCCCTTCTTGGGGTCTTGATCCAGGGCTGCAGCTTGCCAGTAACTCGTTTTTGCCGCGTGCTGAAGCTTGGCCACCGTTTCGATAAAATATTCTCCTTCACGTCGCTACGCCTTAAAAACTAGTTTCTTGATTGTCTGCAGAACATGTTTGTTTGCAATTGACTGCGATACTGTCCACGGAAAGGCGTGAAGCCTCCGGTGAGCTGTAAATACAACGCTCTCTTCACGACCTCGCTGCTGTAGCGTCCTCATCTCCTTCGTGATCTCCAAATTGTGCACCGCCGAGTCATGCAACCGCCAATGGATTCCATTTGGTTGATGAATCGGGTCGATTGGAGCTTGCTGATGGCCGTCTTTGTCGGTTGCTGTACCTCGACCTACCGCTTTCTCCACTGATTCCCACTTATATTTGGACTGTAGGTACGGTGAGTCACTGAACTTCCTACTCGTAGTGTCTTGCCGATGGTTGGCTGTGGAATACACCACAGCTAACCATAGCGAACCATCGGGGAGACACTACGAGTAGGAACTACAGTGACTATGACACATCCACCGTTCCTACGCTGCTTAAGACCGTGATGCTTCACCGCCGAAGTTTCGCTGGTTGATCTCGTGTATCCGCTTTGCCAGGAATTGTCATTGTATATGCCCCCGTTCCGATTGATGTTTAACTGTTCTAACGTGCATCGTGAAATTCTGTTATACTTCTTGCTCGTCCCGACTGGTCCATCAGACTCGGATTGTTATTCCAGTTGTAGGATGACCAGTATGGCTTCTCCTGTGACGTGAGGCTCGATAGGGAGTCCCTATTAGGGACTCAGTAAAATCTTTATTAAACGCTATATTCCATTCTTCCGCGTTAGCAGTACGTTCTGACGGAACCACCGGTTCTTGTAGTTGTTGTTGCGATCGTTGCTTACTGTGGTCTGTGCGTTTCGTCGAAACTATCCAGCTGCTAAGTAGACTTTGTAATTCAATAAATGGTGTTCTTTTTCGTCGATTGGGCTCCTTGAGCGATTAGCTTATATGTACAACGTATTAAGTACAATCCAGCTGACCTAGCTAATACCACAGAAGCGCGAGAAGGGGAGCATTGTTGCAGTCGTCCGCAGATGTCGCTCGATTTAGGAAAATACCGCAAAGAACACGTAGGTCGCTTTTTATGCAAGGGGCCGCTTGGATCGTGAGACTCGGCTCCTCGCTTGGGGGCATTATTTGTCGACAATCGGTAGGAAGTAGACATTGTACGTGTAAATGAATTCACTATTAAACGCGTGCCGGACGCGTTTTGGCCCCCGCCGGGGCCTCGTCAGCGGCTTTACCAACCGAGAAGTGAGAGCTACTTGCCTCATTCGGTCTGTCTCTACTTCAACCTTCTAGAACATTCTATAGACACATATCTACTGTGGTGTCGACCTATACTACCGTATGTACTCAATAAGGTACAGTACTTCCAACACAATCGACGAGACTTATTCTAAGCGCCGATTTGATTCTTCATCTAGAGCGGGAAACATTGCTAAAAGGTGTTTTTTACGATATCAAAGTAGCTAACAGCATAATTTTTGGAAATGAACTCGCTTAATTGCAACAAATTGTTGCGTGTTCCCAGGAATCATCGCCCTCCTCGTCGGTGAGTGGAAGCAAACCGCCTACCCTTTGAAACCTCGAATGAAAAAAACCGCGCCCACAACAGGCATTACATGCACTATGAATGTGTTTGAAAATATCATCGAGGGTGCCAAATTGTATCACAGACATGTATTAGTCATCACTAAGACGAAGAATATGTGACCCCGTAAAACAAATTGATGCTTGTAAACATTTCTAATTTTTTTAAAAATCGCCTTTACATCTGACCCTTCGTTTTTCTTACTTTAGTGAATTTCTCAGGACTTCAAGTTAGACGAAGTGTGAATGATCGTCAAAATCGGTAATTCTATATTTTAGAACGGGAGGTAGTGCCTAACAAGCGACAGTGAAATTGACGGGGATTCCAGTACTATGGCAAGTAGCATCAATTTGAACGACGGAGATCTTCGTGAGATCGTCACGCGTCTTATTCGAGAGAACCCTTGTGACAAGAAGTGCTTGAAGGACATGGAGTTCAAACAGCTCCTGTGTTCGCTATCGCAAATGACAAGCGGTGAGAAGAAGCAGAGCATGCCGTAAGAGTCCGGACTCAGCTGTAGTGGTCCAGGATATTCGCCGCGAGTACGACGGTATCACTACGGACGCTACCCACGTACACGTCCTACTAACAGCGCACATAGATCTTTTGCCAAACCCTTCTCCGAATTCCGAAAAGATCCAGACCTTCTACAATAAGGTCCGCCCATTTGTTCCTGAGAAGTTCCAAAATGACCCATTGGCCCCTTTCAGCAAAAATATAACCTGGAACCTGAAAAAAAAAGTTCCAAGCTTTGTTTTTCCCATGCGTTCAGCAAATCTTCCCCTGGAGGTGCTGCGTGCTCTCCACAATCATTCTGGCTATATATTCTAAGAGGTCGCGGCCCATGAACGTCGGACTGCTGCTAATGCTTCTCTTGGAGGGGATTCCTCCTCCAGCTGGCATGGGCGGACAAGCAAGACACCTCATCCAGCAAGCGTACCAAGCAGAACTCGATGTGATAGCCGAAGTAGCAGCTCCAAAGGATCGGGAGATTCTCGCGAAGCAGCGCAGCTCACACTGGGCTAAGATGTTGTTCTCTTCGCGCATCTACTTCGATGGATCGATGAGTAACCTATTTCGCATGGATAGCTCTACAATTGGCGCTTTGATACGGACTGTGACCCCCCATCTCACAACAGGAAGAATGGCACCAGATGCTGTGTTGCCTCCAGTGAGAGTAGCTGTCTTCTTGTATCTATGTGCTCAGGGCACATCGCTGGAAGCCACAGCAGATCGTTTTGCCATTGGGCCATCTACAGTCTCCGGTATCGTGCGCGAGGTGTCGTCCATTGTATGCCAAGAGCTCACGGATTTAGTAGCTTTCCCCCCTTTGGTACAATGTGCTTCCCATTTTACTGAGTTGTGTGGTGTGCCACAGATTGTGGGCTGTATTGATGGATCACATATACCTATTGCTCGACCTAGCGATGATGGAGACATGTATTACAATCGAAAATGCTGGTATAGTGTAGTATTGCAAGCCGTTGTCGATAGGAGGGAGAGGTTTTGCGACCTGGATTGCAAGTGGCCAGGACGCGTAGGTGGCAGTCGTGTGTTTCGCAACAGCACATTGGGTCGGGTGTTTCCCAGTGTGTCTGCGGCTGCGGCAAGTGTGGCGATACCGACTGGAGATGACACCCATGTAAATCTGCCACCGTTTTTGCTAGGAGATTCTGGCTATCAAAATACCAATTTCTTAGTGACAACATTTAAGCTGGCGGAGACAGAAGATGAACTTTGCAAAGACCTCAACGAGCATCTTACTCGCGCACGTTACCGTGTAGAATGTGCGTTTGGACAGCTCAAATGTAGGTGGCGCATTTTGCTCCGGGGGGTCGATTTGGACACGGAGATTGCTCCAGACATTGTGTACGCTTTGTGCATCATTCAAAACTTCCTAATGGACTACAGTGATACTGTCGCTATCGATGAAGAAGAAGTAAAGAGTGTGGTGAAGTGCTTTCTCAGAAATAAGAGAATGGTCCTGACGCGGGGTCACTATCCCGAATCAGTGACAATTTCAAGTGATTATAGAGGATTTGGGTTGTTTGGCACGGGTGCAAGTTGCCTGTGGTGGATTAGCCATGGCGAGCAGCACCCCGTATGGAATGACGATGGATCTGATATGAGCGATGTACGAGAAGGCAAGATCCACCAAGACTTACCTCGGATCCACCCTTACCTGGATTCACTAAGATGGATATGGGATATACTATACAAGAGTGGATCGAGTGTGGATCCTATGAAGGAAGGATGGTCGGTGCCCTCTGACGGTGGATCTAGTAGCCACGGCTAATGAAGAGTCAAGATCCACCGCGAGGTACCCCGGATCCCATACTTCTGAGTTCGTATCCAAGGAGGGAGGATCCCGCCTGGAGGGACCTGGATCCAGGGTATAGGGATGAGGGATACAGTGGATCTCGAACTTTCGTGGGACAACGGAGATCACAGACGGTTGCGAGATGATGTTGGATGATTGGAGAGCTCGGATCCACGGCGAGTGTACCATTACAGTGAGGTGGATCCAAGCGACCTGGATCCGGATGAGTGTACCCATAATAGGGTGACCATGATGATTACGTCATATATCCGGTGGATCTGAAGATAACACAGCTGGGATGATGGGTCAAGGGAAGAAGGGACATGCAGCCGAGCCTGGTAAGGGATTTAGCAGATGAAAGACATAGAAGGTAGAAACCCAGGCAGGTATAGGCTTAAATATCAATACAGACTCCAATTTGCACAGTGACACGCAAGTGCCTTCCTGCCCTCAAGAACCGGAACTACATTGGCCGTACGAGCTCCGAGAAGGTTGGGAATTGCGAATCTAGTGTTGGTAGTGATAACTGGATAATACATTGGCCAGATCCTACAACCTAGTGAGCTTTTCCTTTACTTGTGCAGATCCGACAGGTTAACCGAATTTACTACTTGGTCGGTTACACCCTAGGGGCTCTCAACTCTCAAGATCCCGTCACAGGAGGCGGCAAGTACGACTTAAAGGACAACACAAAGGCAAGGGAACACACCCGCAAGGCAACCCTACGGCTAGATCCACGATCTAGGCCCCGGATCCATAAGCTCGAATATTCGCTTAGGATACGGAACCATCCACGGACGCAGAGTGAAGATTTTCCACTGCTGCTCCACCCCATCCCCACGTCTCGCCAAGACACTCAAGCTTCACCACTTGAACTCTTCGGAAGTTACCGAGAGAGCAGATCCCGCCCTACCGACGGGTACACAAGGTGAGGAAAGTTCAGCAGAACACGGATCATCGGGGGACCCCCTCCGTTAGTCGGTGTCTGGGCGCAGTTGGTAAGTTGGATCTGGCAATCTCGCAGATTTTGCTGATCCCGCTACACCACAATGGTGCGCGTGCCCGGATCTTTTGGTGACTCGGGATTTCACCGTGAGTCCCAAGAAGATGCTCAAGTGAAGATTGAGCCAGGGGAAGAGGCGTCGTCGGAGGTCGGATCGACGAAGACGCTGCTGAATGAAACAAGATCCGCGGATCGATGGAGTTTTGGGAGGAACTCTGTCGACGGAAGAGAGGTGGATCCGGATCCGGATCTAGAAGAGAAACCTCTCTATCCTCCCCAGGTCCCCTCGGGGACCCCTGCGGATCTTGACGTAAGTCAAGATCCGCTAACAAAACAAGGGAAAGTGAAGGCGAAACGGTATGCATTTGCAGATTCACCGATTAAGCCAACACCGTACCTAAACCCAAGCCCGCTAGTCGAAGAAACAAGAAAGAAGACGAAAACGAGTAAGACTACGCGGAAGAAGATGCAAGCTCCAGAGTCGGAAGAAGACCAAGCTGGATCCAGGTCAAGCTGGTCCGACAAGGATCTCGAGTTTGTGTATCGCCACCAAGCTTTACGCGACTTCCTGCATCAAGATCCTGTCATGCAGATCCTGAATCCACGACAGATCGAAGATCCAAGGGAACCGGTGAGAGCACCAACGAAAACGGCGAACAAGTTGGTGGCAGTCAAAGATCTATTACGTTTGCTTACGGAGTCAGGCATCGTAGCTGGTGTGTTCGACGCAGAGGATATCTTCGAGCTAGACCTGGATCTCATAGTATCCGCGACGCGGGACCTCTTTGCCAGAGTTAAGTCCATCACCGGAGAAAGGTCGCGCACTATGGATCCAGTGTCGTCGCCGAGGATCAGCCAAGCTGCGTCCTCAAACTACGAATCCGCCGCTGAGGATGAGTCAGACACGTCGTCCGAACCACGACGCATGACTTTAGGACCCTCCGGGGCATCCATGCTGGAAGCGCGGGCGAGGATCCGAGGACAGGAAGCCCCTGTGAACGTGAAAGCTCGGGATCCAGTACGCCCTACGCGTGATTTGACACAATCCAGCCAGGATCGAGCCAGATCCGGCAAGAAGCCAGTGGGATTATCGTCAGATCAGGCTCGAGGTAATCGCCTCACGGATCCAGTCCCGCCAGTGGACCAGACGGCCACAGGCTCTTCCGACACTCCGCG
>NW_003303718.1:117130-120007 GCF_000142945.1 Phytophthora infestans T30-4 | reverse complement strand
TTTTGTTGAAAGTTGGCATACCAAGTTCGAACTCTGCATATTAATTCCGAGAAGATGGGGAAACTGGTGAGTGCCCTCCCATAATAGCAACCCCGGTGTTTGGAGGCGGAAATTCCGGGAACCGCTCGAAACAATTACCCCGAAGTCGCCCACGCACATCAACCCCTGAAGCTAACCGGATCCCACCGGGTGTGGTGACCAGTGTATCCCCACGGGGCAGCACTTGTCAGTTCCTCCACGAGGGGTCTGGTGATGAGCGAATCCCACGTACCCCGGCCCTCGGGATGGCGTCCGCTGTCCGAGGGAATATCCACTCAGCCCGAAAAGGCAACTCCGGAAACAGAACCGTGATCTTCATGGAGATGATCGCAACTCGGTTCAATTTCTTGGCTGACCAAGGCTCGATGTCTCTGGCAGCGAAGGCCCACAGGAGCACGTCTACCAGGAATGAAAGCAGCATCCGGACCGAACGGAGCCACGGGGAGCATCCCTGGCAGTGACGAGTTAGGGGGGGCGGGGATCAAGACAGATCCAGGGGATCCGCCACCGTGAGGCGATCCCGGGGATCCGCCACCATGAGGCGATCCTGGGGAACCGCCACCATGGGGCGATCCTGGAGATCCACCACCATGAGGCGACCCCCCTCCACCAGATCCGGGAGATCCGCCACCAGGCGCCCCCCCCTCCGCCAGATCCAAGGAGTCCGCCACCACGAGGCGACCCCCTCCCACCATCACTGCCCGATCCACCGTCACTGTCGACGTGGATCGCAGATCCCGCAGTGGCGCCTCCGGATCCGGCTGTGCCAGCGACTTGTAGAGGCGGCGTTGAGAGAGATCTCCGCCGGGCTTCGGATCGGGATTGGGATAGAGCCCGCCGCGTGTCTTCCTCCAAGGCCTCCTCAGCGGTTCGAGCCTCCTCTGAATCCTCTGGACTCTCGTCGTCATCGTCGTCGTCGTCAGCGTCCTCATCGCTTAGAGTGAAGGGATACGGGCCGGCAGACGGCGTACGCTTTGACGACGATCGGTTAGGAGGCCCTGAGCCGTCGGACCAGTCAGATTCCTCATCCTCATCGTCCTCCGAACTACCCAGTCCACACCCAGGGGGAATGACGCGTTTAGCTTTCCCCTTCCCGGGTCCAGTACGGGCCGGCGGAGGGTTGGTGGAAGCGGACTGAGGAACGATGGGCGTCGTTACCGAAGGACCAGCGGTGGATCCCGTCTTGGACGCCGATCCCGATTTTGATACTGCCGTAGATCCCGTTTTGGCCGTCGATCCGGACTTGGACACCGCTGATCCTGTTTTGGATGGGGCAACGGATCCAGCCTTGGACGCCGTAGACCCAGTCTTGGGTCCGGATCCAGATTTTGACGCAGCAGCGGTGGATCCCGTCTTGGACGTCGATCCCGGTTTGGACACCGTCGATCCCGTTTTGGACGTAGCAACGGGTCCAGTCTTGGACGCCGAGGTAGACTTGGATCTAGCGGTGGATCCAGACTTGGATCCGGCACCTGACTTCGAGGGAGAAACGGAAGTCTTGGGCGCGGGTGTAGATCCTACCTTGGACACAGAAGTGGATCCCGCTTGCGGAGCAGATTTAGAAACCGGATTCGTTTTGGGCTTGGCTTTCGGGGAAGCTCGGGCCTGCTTATGGGGACGGGAGGATCCGGTGCTAGGAGCGGGAGATGTACTACGCGGGCGTTTCGCAGTCGACGAATCCGCCCCACTTACCGTCGGAAGAGGAGCAGAAACGCTAGCAGCCTGAGAGGGCCCCGACAAGGGAGGAAGTGGATCCGAGACGGCAGCTGTCACCAGCGCCAGTCGTCGACGTGCCAAATCGCGCTCCGACAGGCCGCGATCGCGCTCCAGGATCAGCTGTTGCTGCTGAGTTTGGGCTGCGGAAAGTTGATCCTGGAGTTTCGCGGTGGTCGCATCTGCTTTCTTCAATTTGTCACCTAGATTGACAATAACAAGTGAATATGGAGTTACTAGCAAGGGCTAAAAGAGGATCCACGTACTCATGCGGCGAAGCTTGGATTCCAGCTCCGTTAGCGCACGCTCGGCATCCGCCCACTCGGTAGTCGCCTTGTCCCGCTGGAGCTCGCTGTCTGCCAGTTTCGTTTGGATCTCGTCCCGCAATCGAGTCATACGCACGAATTCTTCAAGCGCGTAATCTCGTCCGGCAGACGCCCTCTCGAGCGACTCCTTGGTGTCTTGCAACTCCTCAGAGAGTTGAGCCAGGGCTACATCCGGCGACGAGGGAGGTGGATTTGGCGCGGGGGACCCTCCACGCGCCGACCCTAAGGCGGATCCGTCATGGGCGGATCCCACATAGTCGTTGGTCACCACCTCCTCCTGGGTCAAACGCAACTCGTCACGGAGGCGGTCCAAGCTCACATCCGCAGCTGCCCTAGCAGTCTGGGAATCCTCCAGATCCCGCTCGAGGTCGTAGATCCGGGATTGGAGTTGGTGGATCTCAGATCCGGCGAGTGCCATCTCCCTAAGGAGATGGTCGTTGTCATCTCGCATAACGTCTCGTTGACGGGAGGCGCGATCCAGCCGTCCGGTCAGGTCGCGAATGTGGAAGCCTAAAGTAAAAAGGTAGTACCGAAGTCAAGAGGCAGAATGACGAAGGGGCTCAATACTTGGTAAGTGGCTCTAAGGGTAGGGTTTGGATACATCACGTAGGCCCGAAAGAGGAAGTAGCAAGAATAATTGTGTTTTTAGTGATGTGAACGGACGAAAATGAGGCACAGGCGAGAAAGTGTTGGATAGTGGACCGGGATTGTGTGTGGGTATGAAGGGGGAGGAAATGAGGGAAATCAATACCTAACAGCGTATCAAAAAAAGATAAGAGACCGGAATTAGAAGCATAGA
>NW_003303718.1:98892-116360 GCF_000142945.1 Phytophthora infestans T30-4 | reverse complement strand
TGGTAAGGGATTTAGCAGATGAAGACATAGAAGGTAGAAACCCAGGCAGGTATAGGCTTAAATATCAATACAGACTCCAATTTGCACAGTGACACGCAAGTGCCTTCCTGCCCTCAAGAACCGGAACTACATTGGCCGTACGAGCTCCGAGAAGGTTGGGAATTGCGAATCTAGTGTTGGTAGTGATAACTGGATAATACATTGGCCAGATCCTACAACCTAGTGAGCTTTTCCTTTACTTGTGCAGATCCGACAGGTTAACCGAATTTACTACTTGGTCGGTTACACCCTAGGGGCTCTCAGCTCTCAAGATCCCGTCACAGGAGGCGGCAAGTACGACTTAAAGGACAACACAAAGGCAAGGGAACACACCCGCAAGGCAACCCTACGGCTAGATCCACGATCTAGGCCCCGGATCCATAAGCTCGAATATTCGCTTAGGATACGGAACCATCCACGGACGCAGAGTGAAGATTTTCCACTGCTGCTCCACCCCATCCCCACGTCTCGCCAAGACACTCAAGCTTCACCACTTGAACTCTTCGGAAGTTACCGAGAGAGCAGATCCCGCCCTACCGACGGGTACACAAGGTGAGGAAAGTTCAGCAGAACACGGATCATCGGGGGACCCCCTCCGTTAGTCGGTGTCTGGGCGCAGTTGGTAAGTTGGATCTGGCAATCTCGCAGATTTTGCTGATCCCGCTACACCACAAGAGTGTATTGCAGGAGTACGAAAGAAAATTCCCACAGCCTCAAACGGAGCTCGAGCCAGCTATGACTAACAACCTACGAGAAAAACTAAAGCAGTGAAATTCCCTGTTTGTGAAGAATAGTATTCTGTAAGCTCAAGCACGGTCTGCATTCCATAGAACCACCATACCTTAGCTCTTTCTTATCTTGCTTGGAGAGATCAAACCACTCAGCCTTCCCAGTGCTGCCTTGCACTCTGTTTGCGTTTACATCACTGATGAAACGATACATCTCACGCAGTCCTTGGAGTTTATCTTCTATTGCCTTCTTTGAACGCTGAGTCGACGGGACGGCAGCTTGGTAAGCAACGAAAATGCGCTCGTTAAACATCGTCGTCTTCTCGTCCTTGGCTCGACCACTTCTGTACACAGCGCGCCACGCGCGCACCAGAGCAAGGATCGTGATGTCGGTCCAGTTGCGCTTGAAGTCAGAGATCGCAGGCTCTAGAGCTCGCACAGACGCAGGTTCCGCAGAGCCCAGGGGCTCTGCCTCGGGCTCTCCGCTTTCCATGCGCAGGCTGAAGGGGGGGGGTGAAAATGAGTGCCACGGAGAATCTATCCAGTCTCACAAGTTCCACGTTTCAGGGACCTCTTCCGCTCCCTAAACTTTGGCACTGAACCGAGGTTTACTTTTGCGGTTGGAGGAGAAAAAAGTGGTATGCTGAAAGTGTTTTCCCTCGAACCTAGAAAAAAACTTCCAGGTTAGAGGTTCCAACGTTTTGCTGAAAGGGGCCATTGTAGTACAATTTGTACGATCTGCCGAACGATGAGGACACGCGCAGAACAAATCAGAGTCAGAAAGATCGTCAGGCTGCGCTCAAAAAGAAGAAGAGAGCGCGAAGCTACCGCTGCAGCAGCAAAGCGTGCAAAGGAGACCGCCGGAGAGGCTATATAAACGGATCGTCGAGATGACCAGGTAACTGTCCCGGCTAGTAGTAAGGTTGCAGACGGGAAGCCTGTGTCGCACACCAAGAAACGCCGTCTCAAAGAAACTGGATAATCTTTGCCTACTTCAGGGAGAGCACGAGTACGATTTTTCAGCGTAGTTCAAAATGATTATAGCTGCCGAAAGATTTTTAAAAATTCAAATCTTCAGTACCACCGAAGGACAGCAAATTGAGGTTCCACTTGAAATTTTGCATTAAGCTGACCAATAAAAATATTTGAAAATTCTTCAGCCTCTTCTGGGCAACTGTTTCAAATGTCGCTTTTCTCGAAAACGGCTTAATGAAAAATTTATATAAGACCAGACGCCCCGCTATTTAATGGCGTACGAAAATCGCACTTTAACAAATGGTTAACTAACTTAGCATCAGTTTGTTTTACGGGGTCTCATATTAAGGTCCATAGGAGATTGAGAAATCGCGGTTTTTAATCATCTATCACGCCATATTAGATGATAGAGCATCATTTTAATTGGAGTTAGGCTGCCGTTTAAACTGTCCAGAAGAATAAAAACTCATTATTCCCAGAGATCCATGTCCGGGAAGCACAAGACTAACGACGATGCAGATGAGACCAACCCGTTCTCGCAGTACTATGGGATGCTGCTACATCAACAGAACATGCTACAAGATCACGTACGCACGGGAACCTACGAGCGCGCAATGCTCTCCAACCCGACGGATTTTCGGGACAAGGTGGTGCTAGACGTAGGCACCGGCTCGGGTATTTTAGCCTTCTTCGCTACCCCTCCGTTACGAGAGCAAATCTTGAATGCACAGACTATTTTTCACATGCTTGATATCAAGCATGTTAAAAAAAGTCTTAACGTAAAATTTGTATAGGAAAAAAAAGATCGGTGTCTGTATATTTGTACAAGATCCTGCAATCGTACGTATTATGAACCCACATGCTTTATATCGAGCAGGGTGAGTAAAATCCGTAAAGCCCATACGCGACATCATGCATGTGCAAATGGCTCTTTTATTGTGAATGAATCGTTTTTGACGGAGTCACGTGCAGAACGGCTACCAAAACAAATTTGTGTATTGCATCTGTTTGCTAAAAGCAAGTCATTTGGGCTATTACCTACGCAGTTTCACTGTTTCCTACTCTTGCTGCTGTCTGTCGTCACCACCAGTTTCCGTTGTCTCGTTCTGATCACAATCAGAATGTTCACCACCATCACTTCCCTCATTGCCGAGGCCTGCGGCCTCCTCCTCGTCCCCACCGCCCCCCTCCTTTTCACGACCCTCTTGTCCTTCCGCCCGCTTTTTTGGTGGGGCCCTCAGCTGGATACCTGCGTTGTGTCTGTTGCACATGGCGGAGATGGCGACGTTTCGCTATAGTCCAAATCCCCACCAACAGACGCATCGCTACAAACAATTACAATCATGAAGTGTGAGATACACATCGTACGCAAAACGCATAATCTCCTCACCTGACGGCTTCGTCACCAGCAGCAATATGTGGGCTCGTTGTACGCGCAGATTTGTCAGCTCTTGATCTCTTCGATGGTGCGCGCTTACGCTTACCTTTTGCTTTGGCCTTGCCAGGCGCCTTTGCCGGTCTTTTCTTCTTCGCCGCCTTCTTCGGTGTTGTGATCTCTGGCGCTGTCGCCATGTCAAACTCGACGTCGTCATTTCCTTGGTCTTCTCCTGTTTCCACGTAATCTTCGTCTCCGCTGTCACTCCCATCCTCATCAGCAGAAGCAGCATCGGTAGCAAGCTCTTCTGTATGCAATGCTGCGACTGGCGCCTTCCCTTTCAATCGCAGCGCTCTTGCCAGCAAATTGTAGTACCCTACTAGTGTGCCCTTCTTCTGGTACTTAGCTGGAGCAGGAGGCTTGCGTGAGGCCACTGTCATCCTAGGCCGCCTTCCTGTCGTTGCTGACGTGGGAGCTGAAACAAGCGGCTCACCCGCAACGTCGTCACCAAAGTCAGCATCGCGGTCACGCGTACCGTCGACATACGCGCGGTGCTCTTCAAGCAGCCGGGCGCGTTTTGCGCCTTCCTTCCCGTCGAGACGACGCAGGAACGCCTCCGCTTCAGCGCGCGTGACGCGGCGGGGAGGCATTTTGGTTCCGCGTTTCGTTTTGGAGAATGAATGGATGGCTCAGAGGCTTCTCGTTTGAAGCACCGTCTTTACGACAGCGTATCTCCAAGGAACTTTCTCTTTACAGTTAGGACCCCAAGCCCTGTGCATTGGGGACTAAACGGACTAAACGCCCATTCTATGACGATCCCCACATGCTTGATTATCAAGCATGTGGAAAATGTCACATGCTTCCTTTTCAAGCCTTAGTGACGGAGGGGTTAATAGTGCAGGCATGTATTGCAAATTCCTGTTATATTTTGCGAGCCGGACTGGTTCGACGAGTCGCCAGTTCAATCGGCGGAGATCGGTCATTGGTAAAAAATTAAGCCGGTTCTCATTTCGTCGCTGTCGTCTCGTGTAGCCTGGTATCGTGCCGCCGTTGATCTCTAGTCGCTGTGGCCTCGTACCAAGGTGGATCTCTCGCTGCCGTGGATCTAGTGTCGTGTGGCCCTGCGTCGCCTTGGTGCTGTGGCTCTGTGTCGCCGTGATCTCTCGTCGCCGTGGTCTTCTGTGTCGCCGTGATCTCTCGTCGCCGTGGTCTCGTGTCGTGTATCCGTGTATTTTATTCTCAACGTGGCCTCGTTTTGCTGTGGCCCTGTGTCGTCGTGGCCCTGTGTCACCGTGGATCTCTTGCCGCCGTGGGCTTGTGTTGCTGTAGCACTGAGTCGCTGTGGACATCGTGCCGTGCGGCCCTGAGTCGCCGTGGGATCGCTTGTCGCTGTATACCTCGCGTCACTCAATAAGATGGAAGATGCAGCTACTAAGCAGCACGCCCATCAGAACACGGTCTTCCACTGTCTGTACGGCTACTACTACCTCGTATACTCGAGGAAAGAGCTGGCATGCATTTACAACAAAACTCCACAAACTATTGGTAACTGGGTTCGTGTGTACGAAGAGACGGGAACCTACCAGCGTATCACAACAAAGTCTGACAGGAAAAATTCAGACGAGCAACACCTTAGGCTTCGTGGATTTTTTTAGGAAAGACCACTGTCATATCTTGACGAGGCTCAAGATTCATTTCGCAAGCAGTTTCAGCTTAGCATATCAAAGACATATGTATAGAGAATAATACACGATTTTGGTCTCACTTGAAAAGTATTGGAGCGCCGCGCGATTCATATGTAAGAGCGTGACATCTTTCGTTTCGCTGAAGAGCTTAGCCACATTAACTGGACACACCAGAATATTGTCTTTCTGGACGAAGTATCGTTTGACAACAGGGGAATGCTGCGGAAGCGTGGCTACGCTCTTCGAGGGCATAAGGTGGCAATTCGCGGTGAGTTTCAACGGAAGCCAAGGGTCTCGTTGCTTGCTTTCATTAAAATTAAAAGTGTCATTGATTACTACGCCACTGTGGGGACCTTTGATCGTGTACAATTCGTGCGATGCTGCCAAGATTTTGCGTACTTCAAGAGGGCGGGGGTTCAACCTTACCCAAGGTTAAATTTGGTGTGGATACTTGATGGGGCGTCCATCCACCGACATCCTGAAATCGTGCACTATCTTAGAAGCATTGAAATTGTACCGATTTTTCTTCCTGGTTATTGCCCGTTTTTCAATCCTGTTGAATTTCTGTTTGGCTACGTGAAGAATGCGTTCCAGCGCTTCTACGTGGAGTCCAATGATCGTGATTTGATTCCTTTCATCGTGGAGACGTTCCGGCGCTTTGAAAGGGTCAGTATGGCCCGAGTATTTGAACACTGCGGCTGGATGGTTGACGGTACATTCAATTCTATCGGACCATTGTCATCCGAGACGCGAGCAGCTCCAGAAATGCATCAAGATTTAATCGAGATTGAGGAAAATTTAGATGAAGATGTTTTAGGATTTCGTACGCTTAGTTTGAATGCTTCTGATGAGTAAAATAAAAAAACTCAGAAATATATGCTAGTACTGGAACAACCCGGTAGCTATTGGTGCTCGATGTCTTCAACATTTTCCATGTTCTCCAACGGATCGGCCAGTTCGTCTTGATTGGGAAGGTCGATGTGGTGAAGGAACGACTCGATCTGAGCCTTGCGTGTCGGAAGGCTTATTTCGAAGCATTCCAAACGTCGCCCATATGCATCCCAGTCATTGCGAAGGCGAACAGCCTCGGCAATGGATGCATTCACACAGTCGAGCGCCATGTGTGTTGATTGGTTGATACTATTGAGATGCTCCTGAATCCGAGAATCACTTGCTCGGAGGAGCTTCAAAATGCGTGAAGGCGGTGGAGCTCGTACTGCATCATCCCATGTGGAGCGATCGAGCGTCCGAGTCACTTCATTTGCCCACATTCGCCAAACTATAGCTTCACCAACGTAAGTAGCCCCCATGTGTCCTGTAGACGACTCACAATCCCACGAAGCGAGACCTCAGCTGATGCACCAGCTCTGTCAGTTTCTGCAGGCCGGATGCAGTCTTTCATGAAGGTCTGACGATCTTGCTTCCTTCCGATTCCAACTCCATAATCGTAGATAAGCAGAGTGACAGGTTTGTCGTTCATAGATTGAAGCCAAATGTTCCAGTCTCCCTCGGATTTTGAGCTTTCGACAATGCGTTTTTTCACCTTATATATCATGAGCTTGGTGCGTGTAGCAGGCTCAATGGTCCAAGTCCCGTCGGTTTTCACTGCCCTGCCTTTAACTTGAGGGCTGAACTGTTCCCAAAGTTTCTGCAATATCTCTTGGAACGAAGTTCCGCCAGCAACAAAAGGATCCAGATTGTTGCCGGGGGAGTCGCGCTCGCCAACTGTTGCCTTCACGATCGGCTGGACGACCAGCCGGTAGACGTGGGAGGCCACGAGCTGGTAGACTTCACTTGAGACCGGGCTGCGGCGCCGTTCTGGATATGGAGAGACTCGGACGTGCTCTTGCGATGCTGGTGCTGGTGATGTCGTCGACATCTTCGAGACTGGCAGCGTCAAAAGAAGTCCCTCCCATTTTGCATCGAAATCATATGCTCTTTAGTGGTCGAGCGACTGACGCTCGATTGAGATCGATCGATTAATCCAGTCGGTCTGGAAAATTTTGAGTAGAACCCACAATAGCACCCCACAGGACACTACTCGGAAGGGGGCTTTTATTCGGGCGCATCCGTTAGCATCAGTTTGTTTTACGGGGTCTCATATTAAGGTCCATAGGAGATTGAGAAATCGCGATTTTTAATCATCTATCACGCCATATTAGATGATAGAGCATCATTGTAATCGGAGTTAGGCTGCCGTTTAAACTGTCCAGCAGAATAAAAACTCATTATTCCCAGAGATCCATGTCCGGGAAGCACAAGACTAACGACGATGCAGATGAGACCAACCCGTTCTCGCAGTACTATGGGATGCTGCTACATCAACAGAACATGCTACAAGATCACGTACGCACGGGAACCTACGAGCGCGCAATGCTCTCCAACCCGACGGATTTTCGGGACAAGGTGGTGCTAGACGTAGGCACCGGCTCGGGTATTTTAGCCTTCTTCGCTATCAAGGCGGGTGCTCGTAAAGTGTACGCCGTCGAGCTGAGCAACATGGCTGAATGTGCTCGGGAGCTGGTAGCCGCCAACGGTCTAAGCGATCGTATCACAGTCATCAAGGGTAAGATGGAGGAGGTGGAGCTTCCTGAGCTGGTGGACGTCGTGGTGTCGGAGCCCATGGGCTTTTTTCTCGTACACGAGCGCATGCTTGAGACTTTTGTAACTGCTGGTAAGCAGTGGCGGCAACCGGCGCCCAGCTTCAAGATGTTTCCGTCCACAGGCACCATGTTCGTGTCGCCATTCTCGGATGATAGTATATACCGAGAGCAGATGGCCAAGGTGGCGTTCTGGCAGCAGCAAAACTTCTACGGCGTCAATCTGTCGAGTCTTCGGGCGCAAGCCATGGACAACCACTTCTCACAGCCCGTCGTTGGATATTTCCCTCCGGACATTTTACTGAGCTCTCGATTCGCTGAGCATGTTTTGGACTTCGCCGATATCACCAAGGACCAACTGAACACGTTTGACTTTCCCTTCCACTTTGAAGTCGAACGTACCGCAATCATGCACGGCCTCGGCTGCTGGTTCACCGTCGATTTCTTGGGATCAGATGCGCGTGTAGTGCTCAGTACGGCACCACACGACCCAGGAACGCATTGGTATCAGTGCCGACTTCTACTCGCCACCCCGATAGCAGTCAACGCGTCGCAAAGTATTAGCGGCAATCTCCACTTCGTCGCAAACAAAAAGTTCAGCTACGATATTGACGTCGAAGGTGCGATTCTTGCTGTACTGGACGACAATGTGCATCATAACTTCTAGCTGACATTGTTTTTTTTTTGCGTGTGCAGTTCGTCTTGACGGGACGTCAATTGTGTCACGGAACCATATTCGGCTGCACGACCAGATGTACCATTATCTGCACTCTCCTGGGGTTGAGTCAGGCGCGGCCACGACCGACGGAACGCAGCAACAGAACTCGTCATACTGACGTCGTCGGTGTGGTTGTGCCGACAGAGCTTCAACGTTTAAACTGTGCGATCTTTAAAAAAAAAAGGAAGACAAGCAGATGATAAAGAAGCGCAAATACGTGTTGTATGAGCTAAATATCTCGACGCATATATTGGGAAAACAGGAGCCATGGTAGACTACGGCATCACTTCACTTGTCAAGCGCTGTCTCGAGGCCCATAATATGGTCGATCGCCTTCCTCACACATGGATCAAAGGAGGCACTGGCCGCAGCTGCAGTCGTTTTTTCTTTCTTTGGCGAATTGCCATTGAGTATTTGAGCAGGGAACTTCGCCACCTCTTCAGTAGGTGGGATACCCAGACCTTCAAAGAGTTCATTGTCCGCACTAAAGATCCTCTGGTGTGGGATGTCAACTGTCCAATAGTTTGGTAATCGCAGCTGTCGGGTGGGGGACAGACTCCCGGCGGTGGAAGCACCAATTCTGGACGTAAGGGGACGCTTCATCAACGACAAACACAGTAGCTCTGCCGTACTGTTATCATAGCGACATTAAGCAGCAAGGATTAGACCAGTTCCTCCCTCTAATCAACTATCCATCCCTTACCCGCGAGTGTATTGACTTTGGAGAATAGCCAGCGGGCCACGGTAGCGGGGGCAGCGCGACGTATAGGGTATGTAGTACTTTTTCCGCTTAGAGAATCTCGGCGTCGCACCAGGCAATTTTTCTTCCGTCGAAAAAGCCAGCGCCGATTTGTTCTCGCTGGCAAAGAACGAAGCGACTGTCAATGCCGCGACGTGAGAGCCCCCACCTTGGTTGAAGCGCAAGTCCAAAATGAGACCGTCCACGTCTCCTAATCCCAGTAAGATCGCTTCCAATGACCAGCGCATGGACTCCAAGTCGTAGATCTCAGGCACAGTAACGGAACTACCGGCCAATGATCCCTCCCCTCTGCCGTCCATTTCTATCAGCGTCTGTCCTGCCCCTACTCCTGTCGTTTTAGATGCGGGTGATCCTCTTGTCCAGGAAGGCATTAAGGCGTCGACTGTGGGCAGCGGGAACTCAACAAATCCGTGCATTGCCGTAAGACAAATGTAGCCAATCCTCCATCCCGGACAGGTCTCGGCATTTAAGATACCGCAGACGAAGCGGTTGTTGGCGATCCTGCGGCCTCCCTGAGTCAAATGAGCTCTCTCAATAGCAGCCAGCGCTAGTTGCTGGAACCTCAGCGCCGCGGCAGTAGGTAGCTTGTGACCGCGCACTGTCAGCATCCTGGGTCCTAAAGACCCTGCAGAGGATCCTGCCACACGCGAGACAGCGAGCGACGGATCGTCACATAGCGACACGCTCTCTTGTAGTGCTATCCAGAGGTCATCGTCGCTCGTGGCTGGCTGGATGGCGTCCCCGAAAAGCTGGCGCACGAGCTGCCAGTCCACGCGTCTGGGCTCCAAAAAGGCGTAGTGATCCTGCATGGCACGCCAGAAGCTGCGGAACGTCAGCACCGGATCGCGCGAGTAGGTTACACGCGCGAATATGGCTCGCAGAAGCTCCAAGAACAATCGCAGCAGGATGCCGTGCAGGGTCATGAGCACGACTAATGCGCCGCCCAATACGGGCACGTGGCGCCGTAAGAAGCTTACAGGAAGGATTGCAACAGCCTCGTATAGCTCCAGTGGCCACAGTATCATCACCTGCAGCAAAACATCAGGCGTCAGCAGCCAATCCAAGCGTAATAACGTCCACGGCTTAAGCATCGTCGCCAGCATCTCTTGCTTTTTCCTGAAGTGTCGTCGTGAGACCGCCGTGTCAAAGGTATGGCTGACGTGGACCACACATCAAGTTGAAGTGATCCAAAAAAAAATTCTGTAATTTATTTCATGGTGTTTGTAAAATTTTAATGGGGTATCTACAGTGCGCGTCGTAATTATAGCCGCACCTGAAAAATAGAGCTCTTGCGCAGGAAACTGAGACCTGCCTGCAATCGAAGGGCTCGGATACATGAATAAAAAAATCATTAAGTATTGAAGATTAATACTGAGACAATTCCATGATGGCTATGGACATCTATCTCATGGTTTAATTAATTAGCAGTGTGACCGCCGAGGGAATCAATTCACGAGCCGATGCAAATATTGTCCAAAAATATCACCCTTTATGTGCTTCACGACCTGTTATTGGTTATTCATCATGTTTACCAGTTTCATGACCCAGCAAATTATTTTCCTCCACTGTGGAAGATATAATCGCAGGAGAGAAGATGAAGGCCGCCTTCACGGATGCTCAGCTGGAGGAAGCGACGGTGAAGGTGAGTAAAGTTGTGTGCAAACATGTATTCAAAACCGGTACACGTATTTTATTTAAATTAAAATTAAAATATAATAATAATTAACACGCAGTACTCGTAATCACGCTCCAGTTTTTATAGCCCATCTACACACGTGGACTCAATTATACGGCCACCTCGTCGAGTGCCCATAACTCAGTCAGTTTTTATTATTTGACAGTGCGGTTTTGTAACGGGGTACGTAGCCCTAAGTGTACCCTGGTTACATGAAGTGTGACACTTCACACTTCAGGAGTATGACACGTCATACTCCGAGATATTTGGTACAAGGTACCAAGGTCGTTCAAAGCCAACCATTGGTTAAATGACATTGCATTTCCATAGGTAACTAACAGTTTGTATTAAACCCAAACTTAATTTACCTATAAATATACTCAGTTTACAATCTACCTTATTTGGGTCACTTCGCTCTCTTTAATAAAAGAGGGGACCTGTGAACTGCCGTTCACTGAGAGTTTGTATACTCTCGGAAGATAACTTCCTCTTGCGCAAGGTGCTGTGTGACCCCGTCACACTTGGTAGCACTTGTAGTCAATCCACGCCATCGCGGGTAGACTACCTGAACCTCCGAAGTTCGTTGCCATGGATAGGAACGACTTCTCCCATTTGAACGACTCTCAGTTCGAGTCGGTTCGGAAGATGGCAGGCATCTTCGGGATGGAGGCCCTGCAGAGCCTGGTGGTGTCAACACCGGCTGAGCAGCTCGAGCGCGTCAATGCATTCGACGCGTACGAGCAGGGCATCATCGCGCATGTGCGGGAGAACCTGCAGGCTCCGGCGGCGGGAGCAAACCCGCCTCACCCGAAGCCAATACGGCTGAAGGTAAAGCCAGGTGAAGGGAAGGAAGGCGAGAACCTTCACTTCTGGGTCCGAGAAGTAGAGCTCGCGATGGACGCGGCTCTGATCTCGACCGAGCAACTGCGTGTTGCTTTTGCACTCTCCAACCTTAGCGGTCGTGCTAAGAGTTGGGTGTACACTCGAGAAGCAACATCCCCTGGATGTTTCACATCCTGGGCTCAGCTGTGCGAACAGCTCCGAGCCGCGTTCCTCCCGGCGAACTACGAGTACCGCCAGCGTTCGCGCTTCCTCGCGTGCAAACAAGGAAGGCGCGAACTGCACGAGTATGTGCAAGAGATTCGGCGTCCCTAGTGGGAAACCCACTCAATGAACACATCAAGATGACTGTGATCGTGGACGGCCTTCGAGTGGGCCCCGCACGCACTCAGCTGTTCCGGGTGCAGGCAAGCACCCTTGAAGAGGCGATTCAAGTGGCTCTTCAAGAAGAGTACAGCCATCGCCAGGCGCGTACGCCGGCCTCAGCGTGGCCTGGGAGCTCCTTGTCGGCTCCCGGTCGAACAAGCCCCAACGGACCAGTTCCCATAAAACTCGGGTCCGCCGAGCAGCGTGACATCCGCTGCTTCGGCTGTGGGAAGATGGGCCACTTCAAGCGCGACTGTCCCGCGGAAAGACTCCGCAGACGGTCCTTCCCCAAGCCCGTCCTCAAGGGTCGCTGGCAGAAGCCAGGATCCCGGGACAGGGGAACGCAGGGAGCCAGTAGGGGCAAGGCGCCCTACTGAGGAAGAACTAAGTCTTCGTGATGGGTGCGCGGGTGGCGCGTACCACGGTGACTTAGCCCCTGAGAGTCTTCGCACTCTCGAATCGGCGAAGAGCAGCGGCGGGTTGCTCGTAGTACACGGATGTGTACGGGGATACGATCATCCCTTTAGAATCTTGATTGACTCTGGGGCGTCGAAGAATTTCGCACGCCGCCAGACGGTTGCTCGTAACAGCAACAAGTTGTCCGAAGCTTTGAGAGAAAGCAAGGGCAACGGGACGGTGTCAGTGCGACTGGCCGACGGGAAGGTCGTCACTGTCCCCAACGTCCAAGTGGATTGGCTGTCAAGTTTGAAGACTTTGACAGCCTCGACCAGTTCACTGTTCTCGATATGGATCCATATGATATGATCCTGGGCATGCCCTGGCTTGAGAAGCACGAGCCCTGGATCGACTGGCGAGTCAAGGCAATCGGTGCCAGCCGCCCTGCGCAGTCCGACACAGCTTTGTTGAGTCATGTTCCCACCTCTGTCAGGACCCGGGGCGCCCGCGAGGGCTGCCAGGGTACCAAATTATCCGGCAGATGCTTGGGAGTCGTCGACGTATATGACGACTCCAAGGATGTTTTGATGGTGGCCGCGCCCAGAAGAGGCGTCGGCCAAGTGGGTAACTTAGGTCCACAGGCGGGTAACTTAGTTCCGCAGACAGCTGCAGCTGTCATGAACACTGAGAACAGCGTGTTCAGAGTGGGTAACAGAGTTCCACTCACGGTCGCCCAGACCTTAACTGAAGAGGAAGACGTCGGATACGCTTCCTGTGTGGGTAACACAGTGCCACACGCGGTCGCCCAGACCTTAACTGAAGAGGAAGGCTTTGAACACGCTTCCTGTGTGGGTACAACAGTATCACACGAGGCCACGAGTGCCTCGGATGTCGTAGCGACGACATCCCCAGACGTGGGCAGCAAAGCTCCCCGTCACAGACGTTGTCGGCAAAAACACCGCCGCCGCCTCAAGTCGGATCCGAACTTCGTTCCGATCGACGTCGCTTCAAGCGACTCGGAGTCCAGGGCCCGGGCTCCTCCGACAAGGCCGGTGGAAGAGTGTTATCACATCTTCGATGGCGAGACAGGTTTACCCGTCAAGGCATCTGGTGTCCACTTGGAACCGTTGCCAGAGGTTGCGGAGATACTGAACCTCGAGGAAATGACGGCTGAGTCTTTCCTGGCCAACCTCAAGGCTGGAGAGATTGCTGAGATGGTACTCATGAGACCTGAGACCACTCAGGAGGAGCTGAACTCCTCATCTGTCTTGGACGAGAACGTCCTGGAAGACATGAACAAGCAGCGTCAGGCGCGCTTGGGTTCTGAGATTCTCAAGAACCCCAAGGATCCGGTGTATCCTTTGGTGACGGAGTATGCGGACGTGGTGAACAAACACCCACCGACCCAACTCCCACCGGATCGAGGCGTACGGCACGAGATTGATCTCGTGGCCCGGGCACGAGGATTGATCTCGTGCCCGGCACAAAAGTATTGTGTCACGAGGCAAATGGCCTCTCCCGCGCGAACAGTGCGAGGTCATTGATGCCTTCTTCGGCCGCGAAAAGCGAAGGCAGGCATGGTGCGGGAATCGAAATCCCCGCACTCGACGCCGACTTTCTGCGTTCGGAACCCGAACGGAAAGTGGCGTCTGGTTCACGCTTATAACAAGCTGAACAACGCAACGGTGCCGGCCCAAACACCGATCCCACGAAAGGATGTGTTGCTGAACAACATGGCCGGGAGCGTACTGTACAGTGCGCTGGATTTGGTAGACGGATACTACCAAATCCTGATGCGAGAGAGTGACATCCCGCTCACCGCGGTAAGCACTCCAAGCGGCATGCTTTGGGAGTGGCTCGTCATGCCGCAGGGCTTGTCTAACGCCCCGGCGACGTTCAATCGCCTGGTGACGCAATTGTTCCACCCTTTGCGTACCTTCGTACAGACGTACTTCGACGACATATTCGTCCATAGCCGTGCCGAGGGAGGCAAGACGGCCATGGAGGTGCATCTAGGACACCTCCGTCGAGTGTTGGACGTGATGCGAGCGAACAATCTCTACGCCAACATCGACAAGTGCGTTTTCGCGTCACCAGAGATTAAAGTTCTCGGTTGCTTCGTCAGCAACGTGGGCGTTCGGGCTGACCCAGACAAGGTCAAGGTCATAGCAGCATGGCCAACGCCCCGATCCCAGAAGGATCTTCGAAAATGGTTGGGCTTGGCCAACTACCTTCACAAGTACAGCGCTGGGTACGCGGGCTTCGCTAAGCCCTTGTCGAGCCTCCTTCAGAAGGACGTCGACTGGCGCTGGGAACAAGAGCACCAGGATGCTTTTGACAGCATCAAGGCCAATCTCCAAGAGGCCCCTGTCCTGGCTCTGCCGGACGAGACGAAGACGTTTAGCGTCGTCTGCGATGCCTCCGATTACGCCATCGGGTGTGCATTGCTGCAGGACGACACGGCTGGATAGGAACGAGTCATCTCGTTCCAGTCCCGGCAGCTCAAAGCCGCCGAGCGGAACTACCCTGTCCATGACAAGGAGCTCCTGGCAATGAAATATGCCCTTGTGAAGTTCCGTGTTCACCTTCTGGGCTCCCGGCCCTTCGTGATCTACACAGACCACGCGTCCTTGAGGACGGCGACTAACTCGCCTCACCTCTCCCAAAGGATGGCGAGGTGGCTGTCCTTCCTCGCGGAGTACAACCTCCGCGTCGAATACAAGCCGGGCAAGCTCAACGTGCTTGCGGACGCCCTCTCTCGGCGTCCTGACTATGTGTTGGCCCACATCACACGGGTGACAACGGATCTATATGATCGGATACGCATGGCGTATCGGGATGATGAGGCTGTCGCGCCTATCGTCAAGTTCCTCACGGCAGGAACGAGCGCGAAGTCCGACTGGCTCTCGTCGCGACAGCGCTCACGGCTCCACCGATATGAGTTGAAGGAGGGCCTCCTCTATTATCGGGTAGAGCCCACTGATCCTCCACGGGTGGTTGTACCCAACGACGAGGATCTGAAGTTCGACATCCTCGCGGAGGCGCATGACGCGCCCTCCAGCGGCCACTTGGGCCGCGAGAAGACCTTTCTGTCGGTCTCTCAGTCCTTCTGGTGGACCCACATGTACAAGTGAGTCGCCCGGTACGTCAAGACATGTGAAACATGTCAGCGGGTCAAACCCGCAGGGCACTCTTCGGCTTCACTACAGAGCCTGCCCGTACCGGCTGATTGTTGGAAGTCGATGAGTCTTGACTTCATCTTTGGGCTTCCCGCCGACGGACACGGCAACACCGGAATTTTGGTGTTCGTGTGTCGGCTGAGCAAGATGGTACATCTTGCTCCAGTTCCCGTCACTGTAACGGGCGAAAAAACCGCAAGGTTGTTCGTCGATGGCGTGTTCCGCTATCACGGTCTCCCGGAGACGATTGTCTCGGACCGAGACCCGCGGTTCACTGCTGCGTTTTGGAAAACGCTGTTCCCTTTACTAAGAACTCGTCTGCAGATGTCCACTGCGGATCATCCGCAGACAGACGGCCAAACAGAGCGCGTCAATCGAGTGCTCGAGGACACTCTGCGCAGTGTGTGCGCGGCAGCGCCACGTACGTGGTCGTCGCAGCTTCCAGTTGTTGAGTTTGCGCTCAACAACGCGGTGCACGCGTCCACGGGGTTCACGCCGTTCTACTTGAACGGCTTCCGCCACCCCAGAGTGCCCCTCACTCTTCGAGGAGACACTGACTCCTCTATTCTAAGTGGGGGAGAGGCTCGGAAAGCCCTTTCCTCCCAGGTCTCGGATGTGAGACCAGTTTCGCTGCGGAAACAAGTGGAATCCTTTATGGATACCAAGCTGAGCATTGTCAGCAGGGTCCGCGATGACATGGCAGCGGCCCAAGATAAACAAAAGGAGTACTCAGACAAACAAGGAAGAGGAAACTTAAGTATATTTGAGGTTGGTGACTTAGTGTTGCTAGACACGAGGAACCTACCTCTAGACACTGTTAGCTCTGTCGGCAGCAACAAACTGAAGCACCGCTTCATCGGACCTTTTGCAGTCCTGGCCAGACATGGTGCGTCGTACACCATCGACCTTCCAAAGTCAATGACGACGCACCCGACGTTCTATGTCGGACGTCTTAAGCGGTACTTTGACCCGCAGGGGGTTGCTGACTCGCAGATCCCTCTTGACCCAGCTCCTCGAAGCGAGGGCCGGTCACAGTCGTACGCCGGAGGGGCTCCATACGAACGGACCCCGGCGCCATACGCCGAGTACGCTGAGTACGCCGGGTACGCACCATACGCGTACGTCTGGGCGTGTGCCGCAGGCGGCTCCGGACGTGGCAACAAAGCCTCGATCCGTCGGATCATGCGAAAGGCCTCGTCCAGATCGGACGAAGAGGCCCAACGATCCACCCGCAGGTGCAGGCTCGCGACCTCTCGCTCCACCAGGTCCAGGCGGCCCGCAAGACGAGCAAGCTCGCCCTGATTCCCGGCCTGGGCGGCAGCATTACCGCCAGTCCCAAGGCCAAGTGCAATCTCAAGCACGAGGACACGTTGACGGAGGCGGTCAACCTCAGGGTCCTGTGTCGGACCCGCAGTCGGAGCACTCGGACGAGAGTGGCTCTCGGGAGGCGCCGAGTACTCGTACTCGTACGAGGGCACCTCCGCCCCTGCTTGACCGGAATTTAGAAGCCCACTTCCACGTGGAGCGGATCCTCCAGGAGCAACGGTGTCGCGGCAAGCGACAGCTCCTCGTGAAGTGGAGGGGTTATGCCCACTCCGAGAACTCGTGGGAGCCGATTGAACGGCTCCTGATTGACTGCCCGAAGGCTGTCGCAATCTGGGAACAGAAGCGGCGGCAGCTTCATAAGTAGTCCGGGGCTTCTTGCCTGAACGGGGTACGGTCGATGAATACATACCGTACCCGCGCTCATCGTGAGCGCTAGAAGCCGCGCGCTTCAGGATGTCCCTTGGCAGCATACGCTTGCTGATCAAGTGGGCAAATCTCACACGAAGATCACGCTGGTCCAGGATGTGGGACAGCTGCTGATCTTCATGGAGTTACCATAACTCCGTGGGCGAGTACTTGAGAGTCTCCACCCACGCCCAGAACATGTCCTCACAAGAACTTCACGTGGGACAGTTCTCGGGCATAGCCCAGGGGTATCCCCAAACAGGATAGAGACCACCCCGGATCTCGGTCTTCTTACGACAAGTCGTGAAGTCCTTAAGGGGAATGCGGTGTTGCGCGAGAAGCACACACCGAGCAGCCTCCAAGGTGTCGACGAACAACTGTTCTTTCTGAACAAGGCTCGA
>NW_003303718.1:61169-98792 GCF_000142945.1 Phytophthora infestans T30-4 | reverse complement strand
TGTTCTTTAGTTTGGGTATCTTGTGTTACTTCAATAATTGAGACTTTACTGCTCGGCGGGCCGACGTAGACGGCTGATCTTCTCATGGGCAATTACCATCCCCTGTAAGGAGATCGTCCCGAGGCCCAAATTTCAATACCCGGGACCACTACAAGTCCCTTTGCTCTTCCACAGAGCAAATTGAGGTCTGTATTATTGATTTTAGTCCCTAGGGTCAAAGTATACACGAAACTTGTCCGGGCCCAATGCTCATCTCAGCTACGATTGTCACGCGAGGCCAAATCCAATCCCCGTCGAAACGCCCACACGTAGTTGTTCTCCACTTGATGTTCCCGTTACGATTCCTTGCCCCACTTGTTCTTTAGTTGGTGATCTTGGTTACTTCATAGTGAGACTTACTGCTCGGCGGGCGGAGTAGACGCTGAGCTTCCCATGGCAATATTCACCCCCGTTAGCTTCATCGTCCGAGGCCAAATTCAATACCCGGGACCACTACAGGTCCCTTGCTCTCCACAGAGCAAATTGAGGTCTGTATTAATTGATTTAGTCCCTAGGGTCGAAGTATACACGAAACTTGTCCGGGACAATGCTCATCTCAGCTACGAATGTCACGCGAGGCCAAATTCAATCCCCGTCGAAACGCCACACGTAGTTGTTCTCCACTTGATGTTCCCGTTACGATTCCTTGCCCACTTGTTCTTTAGTTGGTGATCTTGGTTACTTCATAGTGAGACTTACTGCTCCGCGGGCGGAGTAGACGCTGATCTTCTCATGGCAATATTCACCCCTGTTAGGGAGATCGTCCGAGGCCAAATTCAATCCCCGGGACCACTACAGGTCACTTGCTCTCCACAAAGCAAATTGAGGTCTGTATTAATTGATTTAGTCCCTAGGGTCGAAGTATACACGAAACTTGTCCGGGACAATGCTCATCTCAGCTACGATTGTCACGCGAGGCCAAATCCAATCCCCGTCGAAACGCCACACGTAGTTGTTCTCCACTTGATGTTCCCGTTACGATTCCTTGCCCACTTGTTCTCTAGTTGGTGATCTTGGTTACTTCATAGTGAGACTTACTGCATGAACGGTTGGTTGTCGAGTAGCTCCAGCGGCCGCTTTCTTATTGGTTACTAAGTAATACAATAGGGTTATGATAAGTAAATTTTTGATTTCAAAATGACAAAATATGTTACTCTGGACTAAATCTACCGAAATAAGTTATTGACGGGGGAGTCGTGCGGCTCGAAATACATAATGGTATGGCATAATATGGCAATTATTGCTTATTACAATATATTTTTAGGAAACCCTGATCCTGAGTGCTCTCGGACTCGGCATCGTCTTCACTGTCCGAGTTGAACTCGCGTTCTACGAACCGAGGGTTCGGACGGTTGTCTGAAGACGAGGGCGACGGACTGCGGCGCCTGCTTGCGCGCTTGTCCGCTGCCGCGTCACCCGAGGAACCGATCGCCTCGGAGGCCACCTGAGTAGCCTCCTTGAGTGCAGAGCCTTTGCCGTGAGGCTTAGTGCTCTTGGCCTGCGCCTTACCGGCTGCAGCCTTGGAGCGTGTCTTAGCACCGCTCTTAGTAGTGCCAGGAGGCATGTTAGCGGTCGAAGTGGAGACCTAGACGAAGAGCGCACAGGTTGCTGCTCGAGGCTCTAACTGTGAAGTGAGCCTCCGCCGCGCTCGCGCGGCCAAGTCGATGGTTTTCGACTTTGAGAATGAGAGTTTGTGATGAACACCTCTTCATTCAGATTGGTCGGTAAACCGAACCTAAGTGGGGGAGGATGTAACGGGGTACGTAGCCCTAAGTGTACCCTGGTTACATGAAGTGTGACACTTCACACTTCAGGAGTATGACACGTCATACTCCGAGATATTTGGTACAAGGTACCAAGGTCGTTCAAAGCCAACCATTGGTTAAATGACATTGCATTTCTATAGGTAACTAAGAGTTTGTATTAAACCCAAACTTAATCTACCTATAAATATACTCAGTTTACAATCTACCTTATTTGGGTCACTTCGCTCTCTTTAATAAAAGAGGGGACCTGTGAACTGCCGTTCACTGAGAGTTTGTATACTCTCGGAAGATAACTTCCTCTTGCGCAAGGTGCTGTGTGACCCCGTCACAGGTTTTCACACAAGTTGCAAAACATGCTTCGAAATACCAAGGATGTGCTAACGCTCGTGTTTTTGCTCTTTAAAGGAAGACTCACATAGAGAAAGAGATTTGTCAAGGTAATCACAATTTACGGCCACCATCGGCCCAATACAGAAACCTATATAAAAAACATGTGTCATTTTGGCTGACTAGAAGTTTGTAGAGGCTGAGTTTCTGTGAAGCATCAAATTGACACTAGGGATCGAGAGCTCAAAGTAGTTGCATGGGGGGGGGGGGGTAGGCAATAGTATTATGTATACGGAACTGTTGCACTCGCACCTCTGCTTGATCAATATTTCCAGTAAAGGAAACAGCGTTTTCCAAAACGCAGTCGTGAACCGCGGGTCTCGGTCCGAGACAATCGTCTCCGCGGGGCGTGATAGCAGAACACGCCTTCGACGAACAGCCTCGCGGTCGGTTCGCCTGTGACAGTGATGGGGACTGGAGCAAGATGTACCATCTTGTCAGTCGACATACGAACACCAAAATCCCAGTGTTGCAACGTCCGTCGGCGGGAAGCCCAAAGATGAAGTCAAGACTCATCGACATCCAACAGTAAACCGGAGCGGGCAGGCTTTGCAGCGGACCGAAGCGTACCTTGTGGGCTTAGCCCGCTGACATGTTTCGCATATTTTCATGTACCGAGCAACCCACTTGTAAATCTAGATCCACCAGATGGCCTGAAAACCCGACAGGAAGGTCTTCTCGTAATCCAGTGGCCGTTGGAGACAGCATCGTGCGCATTCGCAAAGATGTTGATCTTCCGAACCTCTCCGTTGGGTATCATCACCCGTGGAGGCTCACTAGGCTCCACCCGGTAATAGTGGAGGCCATCCTTAAGCTCATATCGGTGGAGCCGGGAACGCTGTCGTGACGAAAGTGTGGTGTAGCGGGATTAGCAAAATCTGCGAGATTGCTGGATCCAGCTTACCCACAACGCCCCGACACCGACTAGCGGAGGGAGGCCCCGATGATCCGTGATCTGCTCAGCTTTCCTCACCTTGGGTACCCGTCGGTAGGGCGGGATCTGGCTCTCTCGGTAACTTCCGAAGATATGAAGTGGTGATGCTTTAGTGTCTTAACGAGACGTGGAGATGAGATGGAGCAGTAGCGGTAAGGTATTCACTCTGTGTCCGTAGTTGTTTCTGGATCCTAAGCGAATATTCGAGCTTGGTGGATCCAGGGCCTAGATCTGGGATCTCGCCGTAGGGTTGCTTTCCAGGTGTGTTCCCTTGTCTTTGTATCCCTTTGTGTCGTACTTGCCGCATCCTGTTGCGGGATCTTAAGATGAGAGAGTCTTAGGTATACCCGGCCAAGTACCAAATCCGGTTAACCGTTCGGATCTGCACGCGTAAAGGAAAGCTCACTAGGTGGTAGGACCTGGCTAACATATTATCCAATCTTCACTACCAACACTAGATGCGCAATTCCCAACCTTCACCGAGCTCGTACGACCAATGTAGTTCCAATTCATGAGGGCAGGAAGGCACTTGCGTGATACTGTGCAAATTGAAGTCTGTATTGATACTTAAGCCTATACCTGCCTGGGTTTCTACCATCTATGTATTTTACCTGCTAAACCCCCTACCAGGCTCGGCTGCATGCCCTTCCTCTCCTTGGTCCATCACCCCAGCTGTATCGGCATCAGATCCACCGGGTTCATGGCGTAATATAATGAGGTCGCCACATTATGAGCACACTGTCCCGGATCCAAGCCACTTTGATCCACCTTCCTGCGAGTGTACACTCATCATAGATCTGAGCCCTCCAATCCTCCAACATCACCTTACGAATGTCTGCGGTCTCTGTCTCTCCACGAAAGCTCGAGATCCGTGGCATCCACCATCTCCATGTCCTGGATCCAGGTCACTCGGTTCGGAATCCTTAATCCCTTGGATCCAGACTTGGAAAAGTGGGATCTGAGATATATAGCGGATCTTGCCCTCTCTTTTGTTGTTGATACCAGATCCACTTCCAGATGACGTCTACAGCCTTTCCTCCATAGGACCCCCACTCGATCCACCCACGCATGGTATATCCCATGTCCGTCAGTATAATTGGGTGAGAGTGGATCCGAGTTTCGCTTTGGTTGATCTCAAGCCCCGTCGACGCCGCAGCAGACGCATCGGAAGTCGTCAGGTCGACCAACCCAGCATCATGCTGGTCGCTGACTCCTCGAGTACCGATGGGTCAAGGAATCGACGCAGCGAACGCGGTTTCATCTCGACGGGGGAGGGGGGGGGGTCGATGGAAGAGAGTGACGTTGTGGGATGTACTGAAGAAGCAGACGAGGAGTATGAGTAGCAGTTAGGTGGAATAACAACAGAGGCGGCGTACGTACCGAAGAAGGTGGTGGAGGATCTCGAGACGTTAGAAGCCGAGTATGGACCTACGGTGGCGAAACCAAATGAAGGATTTAGCCACTTACCAGTTGGACTTGTATCATAACCGGGGTAGCTGTGGCGATACATTTCCACATTCGGCTATACATCAGCCTATTTTAGACCAAGTATCGACTCGGCCTGGTACCCCAGAGCTTAGGAATAAAGTATCACGGTACTTACTCGACGATCTGTCCAGGTGCTGTTATCCGAATAGCCGCTGGGGTCGACGGTCGCCTGAACACAGTGGAAGGATCGGCAGAGATCCGAAACGACTACAATTCACATGATATTTGTATTAGAATCATATGATTAAATAGGGGAAGCCGAAAGGGCTCCCAGAAGATAGCATAGCAGAATCTCCTAGTCCAAGACGTGTACACTCTTCAGGACTGTATTGCGTCTGCTGTTGATACCCGAGAGGTATAGCTGGTAGGGTATTGACTGGTAGGGCCAAGAGATCAAGTCGCTCCGGGTAGGACACAAGTCTCGCTACGCGCGCAAGAACGCCCCGCAAACTCAGCGGGCCGGACGTCGGACAGACTGGATGCCGTGACACTTCTAGCTGAGTTGCCTCTGCGCTCGGTGCCTGTGAAAGCGCTCGCGCGCCATCGTCCATTTATTGGTTGAGGGTACGGGGGTTTGTCAGCGAGGTCGGCCGAGCCAAACTCGGTGGAGCATCGGAAGTGCTCTGACTTATTTAGTCGGAGCTCTGTGGAAGCGAGCCACTTGTCCGTCCCGGCTGGGCCGAGCCGCGAGGGGACCATCCTCTGCGCAGGCCATACAAGCGCCGACCTAACTCGGCGGTTTGTTGTGTGTTTGTGTAAGGAATCCGCATCTGACGGTATTTGTGTGTTCTATTACACCACACACCCGCCTCATTCCATCAGCTCGAACTAAGCTTCGCGTCGCTCAAACTATGCCGACCTTCCAATCAAGCAGGAGGGCCCCCTTTTTTTAGTTCGAAGAGCGGTACTACTGAGACCAAGCAAGACAGCCATCATCAAGGCGGAAACCCTGCGTGCAAGTACAGACGCAGCACCGTGCGGCGGCAATATCACGACCGAGGTCAAGCCAGACAGCGGCACCAAGGCAGAGGCTGCAGTGTACGGTGGAAGCAGCACCACCCAGACCAATCCAGATAGCGGCACCAATGCGAAATCAGCTGTGTACCAATGTTTGGACCACGTCATGCCAGACTTTCCACCATGATTGCATTGCTCTTTTTGATAGAGCAGTACTCGTCGTCATATTTTGAAACATATCGCCAAAACTATCCTGCCAGCTTCAAAATTACTACTGCTTCATCTCGTTGGTAATAATTGCAACAGTCTCCCTAGTCAAGAACGTGGTTTTTCCTACAGACTCGCTTTAGAAGCGCTGATTGGCGGAACCGTCGCGGTGTAATCTCCTCTTTCCAACGCTGGTTTGCGCGCGAAAAACGCTGCTCAGACGCCAGAGTTATCGACGAAAACGTACCGCAGGCAGCTTGCCATTTCACAATTTTCAGCATCTTTAACACCAGACACTCCCCATTTCCAAGCCGCATGATTAACGCAGCCGAATCAACTGGGGCCACTTCGAGGCCAAACCTAACGAACCGAGAACGCCAGAATGGCGTCCTCTTCATCCTCACGCACAGCGTACGGGAGAAAGCTGACTGGGGTTGCTTGACCCGTGCATCTGACAATTTTGGCGTCGACAAGAGCACAATCAGCCGTGTTTGGTCACGATTTCAAAAAGAAAGAGAAGCATCGGGAATTTTGGGAGTGCATAGCAGAAAGAAAGGGGCGTGTGGCCGAAAGAAGAAGGACCGCTCCGCACTGCTGGAGCAGATAGCCGACGTCCCTTTCAGACGCCGCATGACCCAAGCCAGTTTAGCAAAAGAGGTGCGTGTGTCTCGTTCGGTCATTTGCGACGCGCTAAAGGAAGGTAAGCTGCTGCGGCACTCCAGCAACATCCACCCGTTGCTGACGGCGAAGAACAAACGCGAACGCCTACGACACGCAATCAAAAGCGTTGTACATGGGCCTTTTGGGTCTTATTTCTGGTGTATAGTACAATGTTGCACTTTCGTCCCGGAGGAAGTACTTTGTAAAGGATTTGTGCATAGAAAACGCTTAGCGAATAACAGACAAGAAAGACAAGTGCGACGTGCTGAGTCGCCAAAATCGTATTGGTCCCTAATTGACCATCCGGCCTCTAGTTGACCATTCCCCTTATACTAACAATGTACTGTAAGATAGTATTACGTACAAGTTGTACTACAACTGGTGTAGGAGGTCAAGCCACCCCTAGTGATTTGGTGTATTATTGAAGCTCCTGAAGTCAATTTTCTCCGTTTAGGGTTATTCATTGTAACGGGGTACAATCCAGGGTGCCCCATGTTACATAAAGAGTGACCCGTCACTCTTGTGGACATCTGGTACACGGTACCAGGTGCTCTCGGAGCCAGTCAGTGCATGACTACCTAGCTCCACTATAGGTAACCTCTAGTTTGTATGAGACCCAAGCTTATCTTACTTATAGATACATCAGTCTTAAATCTACTCTTCTAAGTAGCAAACCGTTCCCTTTGAGGCCGGGAACACGTGGACTAACGTTCACTCGGGTAGTTAATACCCTTAAGCACTTCCTCTGTGCAAGTTGCTGTGTGACCCCGTCACACTTGGTAGCACTCGTAGTCAATCCAGCACCATCGCGGGTAGATTGAGCTACCTGAATCCTCTGTGCGCTCAACGTTTGAGCCAAGATGGACCGAAGCGAGTTTCCTCGCTTGAACGACTCACACTACGAGTCTGTTCGGAAGATGGGAGGCATCTTTGGACAAGATGTCCTTCGCAGCTTGGTGGCCACGACGCCTGTCGAGCAACAAGAACGCGTGACTGCTTTTGAGACCTACGAGCGTGGTCTCATCGCTCACGTCCGCGGGAGTTTGGAGGCCTCGATGGCCGTTCCCCAGGCAACCTGGCCTAAGCCGGTGTGGTTGAAGGTCACCGCGTTTGAGGGGAAGGAAGGAGAGAACCTTCACTTCTGGGTCCGTGAGGTGGAGATCGCCATGAAGGCGGGTCTCATCTCGGACGAGCCAGTTCGGGTGACGTTTGCCCTGTCCAACCTTGGTGGACGTGCCAAGCACTGGGCATACACCAAGGAGACGACATCTCCTGGATACTTTGCAACCTGGGCTCAGCTGTGTGAGCAGCTTCGAGCCGCGTTCCTACCGGCGAACAACGAGTTCCACCAGCGCTCACGCTTTCTCGCGTGTAAGCAAGGTAAACGTGAGCTACAGGAGTACGCGCAAGAGATGCGCACGTTGGTGGCATCTCTGGCAGGGAATCCTCTGCCTGAAGACGTCAAGACAACAGTCTTCATGGACGGCCTGAAGGTCGGTCCTGCTCGCACCCAGCTATTCCGGGTGCAAGCGACAACTATGGAGGAGGCGATTCGAATCGCCCTCCAAGAAGAGTACAGCCACAAGCAGGCTGGTACTCCTCGGAAAGAGGAACATCGCCGCGATGAGAATGGCGTTCCTCCGGAGGCGGAGCATCGCAGCAATGACGCTGTTGCTCCTGCTGTCACGCAGCCCGTTGATACCGGTGCGTACAGCGAGCCCGAGCCCATGGACTTAAGCTCAGCCGAGAGCTTGGTCCGCTGCTATGGGTGCGGCGGACCTGGACATTACCAGCGTGTGTGTCCCTCGCTGGTCCTCGGGAAGAAGACAGCCCGTGGACCCCAGGTCCGGTGGCGCAAGCCACGGCCAGATGAGCAAAGACCCCGGCCATCAGTAGAGGCGGTATGCCCTACTGAAGAGCGCTAAGCCTTCGTGATGGGTGTGCAGGTTGTGCGCACCACGGGACTTAGCCCAGAGAGCCGTGGTTCTCTCAAACCGGTGAAGGGCAGTGATGGGCTGCTGGTAGTACACTCGGTGTACGGGGGTACGGTACCCCTTGAATGTTTGATGAGTTTTGAGGCGTTGATACGCCGCCGGAACGTCGCTTGACATAGCGACATAGCGACATCCGACTGCACTCTATGTCAGAGTGGCGGTCGTGGGCTGGTCCTTGGTGAACTAGCCTTTGGTACGGTGAAGGAACTACCAATTGCTCTCATTGGACCTGAACGTTTCGGCTCGATGAGCTCGCGCACCGCGGTGTCGCTCGCAGTTCTCGCCATGAACAACATGGCTGTGCCGAACATAAGGCACAGCCCGGACTTTGGTGTGGCAAGGCTGAGAAGGACCTACCAGTCCAGGTCTATGACGGAGCATTGGTGAGTCATGGTCCCACCTCCGTCATGACTGGGGCGTCTGATACAGATCGCCAGGACGCAGAAGCGTCACGGAGCTGTCAGCGCGCCGACAGCTCTGCGTACAGCAAGACCATGCTCCGCTGCGGCAATGCCACGGGCGTGGGTCTTTTGCCCGGAGTGTGGACCTGCTACACCAGCAGCGTCCAACGCCGAAGGTCGTCGCGCCGTACGGGCTTCGACAGTGGTTATGCCTTTAAGCGCTAACCAGGTGGGTAGCTTAGGACCACACGGTCGCCCAGACCTTAACTGAAGAGGAAGGCGCTGAGTGCGCTTCCTGTGTGGATAACAAGTACCACACGCAGTCGCCCAGACTATAACTGAAGAGGAAGGCATGACCATGCTTCTTGTGTGGGTAACACAGTACCACACGCAGTCGCCCAGACTATAACTGAAGAGGAAGGCATTGTCTATGCTTCCTGTGTGGGTAACACAGTGCCACACGAGGTCTCGAGTGCCTCTGATGTCGTCAATGAGACATCACGACGTGGGTAGCAAAGTGCCACGTCACGTTAATCGCCTCAAGTCGGGTCTGAACCTTGTTCAGGCCGACGTCGCTTCAAGTCCAGGGCCCGGACTCCTCTGACTCGGTCGGTGGACACCAACTCTGTCCGGTGTGTGTGCGGATCTGCCACGTCAGCTGATCCCAACACCGAAGGTCGTCGCGCCGTATGCGCTTCGAGAGTGGTGGTGCCGAAGGGCATTCACCAGGTGGGTAACTTAGGTCCACATTGCGGGTAACAAGTTCCGCAAGCAGCGAAGCTGCTTAAGGAGACCGACATTCGGTGCTCCGAGCGTGGGTAACAAAGTTCCACGCAAGGTCACTCAGACCATAACTGATAAGGAAGTCGCTGTATGCGCTTCCGGTGTGGGTAACAGAGTTCCACACAACCAAGGTGGGTAACAGAGTTCCACACCCAAGGCGGGTAACATAGCTCCGCACACAGAGCCATTGGCTCGAGGCACGAGGCTGTCTTGGCCTCGCCAGACGTGAGCAACTCGCTCGACGTCAAGTCGCGCAGACTCAAACTGCTGACGCGAAGGCTGGGTGCCTTCGGTCGACACGGCCGACGCGGTCGTCCATACCTACGCAGTGCACAGGGTGGAGAGCCGTCGCACCTGCCAGTGGCTATCAGAAGCCACGAGAGACTCAGTAGGCGCGAGGCTAAGTGGAGGAGAGACTCGGAAATACCTTTCCTCCCTCACTTTCCACGAGGCAGGTGGCCGTCGTGCTGCCAGTGGCTATCACAAGCCACGAGAGACTCAATAGTCTCAAGTGTAAGTGGGGGAGAGGCTCGGAAATACCTTTCCTCCCTGGTCTTGAGGTAACACCAAGTTCCTTACGGAACCAGGCGTCGATGTACATCGACTGCAGGCTGGAGGCGAAGAGCCGGGCTAGAGCTGCGGTAGCTCTAGCCGAACAAGACATAGTGACGAAGAAAGCCACTGGCGCCAGGAATCGCTGAGCAAATCAGCAATGTTGGGGGTACAAGCAACCACACACGAGGCGAAGCGCGGGCCTAGTGCAATCAACGCACTGGTCCCTTGGTCATGAGCGACCTGTCTAGTAGGGTGAACGGAGCGTCTCACCCGCCGACAAAGCGGTTGCGGTACGTGATGTACGCAACGCGCCGGGTATAATGGGCCGTGGAGCCATAAACCAAGTGCGGTGCACGAGTGCACACACAACTGACCAGGTGGTGGTCGAGGCAAGGCACGCAGTCGTAACTAGTGCCGCGCCGAGCATGACACCGTGGTGATGGCAGCTTGCCTCACCATGGGTTGGTACCCGTGAGTACTCGGTGTCAATGTCAGACACCAACGCCGCAGCGGCATGGAGGTAAGATATGCCCCACCACGGTAGAGTACCATCAAGGTACATGGTGTCTGTGACAGACACTGGTATAGGTGCAAAGGAAATGCACCATACCACGACCCGATGCGCTCTGTACGCTGTGAGTCAACGCACGTACCGTGCATCAGCACTGGCTGCCGTCGAGCAGCCTGCCAGGAGTTCCACGTAATGAACTCGTCGTGCATGGCACACATGCCCTGCACGGAGCACGTATGGTAGCTGTGGTACGTGACGTACACAGCGTACCTCGTGTACGGGTCCATGGACCTGTACACTGTGCTTGCACATGCGTCGTGCATGATGTGAGCACTGGCCATGAATTTGTTCAGGCGACAGCACAGCAGAAGCTGTTGCCGCCAAACATGGCATCCTTGTGGTGGGCGTACCGCACCAAAGGTTAGTACCGTACGGTACATGGTGTCGATGGGAGACACCTACACCACGGTTGTGTACCGTCACGGTACACGGTGTCGATGAAGGACACCTACGCAGCGTTGGTATGGTGACCAAGACGCGAAGAGAGCGTGGCAGAAGCTCCGCCCGCAAGGATGGATCCTTGCTGGAGCCAAAGGCATGGCCCGAGGTGGGCTGAGAGCTCCCTCTAGTGCTGGGGAAGGTGTTGCCCTTCTCGGTGTCGTCCCTCGCGGGAGACACCATGCTCCGGACGCGTTCGCGAGGCCTGTCGTGTCCTCTGGCGCGAGCTGTGGGCGAATGCCACACGTTCGGATACTATTGCACCCTGTGCCAAAGCCCTGTACGCGTGCTAGCGCAGGAACTAAGGCAGCTCTGAGTGTAGGCTTTGCGGCCAACACAGTTGTGAGCATAGGGATGCAAATCCCAGTGAGATTTGGCAGCACAAGCCACTGTGGGTGTGGCTGAGAGCCGCGCCAGTCTCGTGGCTGCTCAGTGTGAGAATTCACCTTTTGGTGTTTTAATTCTCTCACTTCTGATTGGAGAATCAGGAGATTCTCAGTTAAGTGCGGGAGGATGTAACGGGGTACAATCCAGGGTGCTCCATGTTACATAAAGAGTGACCCGTCACTCTTGTGGACACCTGGTACACGGTACCAGGTGCTCTCGGAGCCAGTCAGTGCATGACTACTTAGCTCCACTATAGGGAACCTCTAGTTTGTATGAGACCCAAGCTTTTCTTACTTATAAATACATCAGTCTTAAATCTACTCTTCTAAGTAGAACCGTTCCCTTTGAGGCCGGGAACACGTGGACTAACGTTCACTCGGGTAGTTAATACCCTTAAGCACTTCCTCTGTGCAAGGTGCTGTGTGACCCCGTCACATTCCTTAACAGCCCAATCGATAAATGCTAGCGCTATTCTCCTAGTGGGCACCGGGCAGGCCCTTTCGACTCTTGATGCGCTCCTTCCGGCTAGATGGAAGACACCTGCGTAGAAATTGAAGCCACCCACAAACGCGCCGATAATTTTGTATGATTTGCAGGTCATCTGACACCGTCTAATGTGAAGTACACTTTGATGCTCCTGCAAGGATCGACTGCTACATGACGTTGTTTCTTGCTTGCTACTGCATGATGCCACCTTGGCGCGCATCTTAACTCGTGGCAGATGCAAACATATTTGAGCGCACTCGCTCGTATTCGGGGTACAATCCATGCTCCACTACAAACATCAAGTCAAATAAAATTGATTTGACGACACCTACAATTGACACCCGATTTCTGACCAACTGGCCTTTGTGATAAGCTTCCGTGCGCGCATGTCAATTGTTAAATAATGGTCTTAAACTACTTCGCTATGAGCCGTAATAGCCGTCATATCGTGTGCCTTCACGGCAACCGGTACAATCCCTATTCCAATTGAAGTAACATTCGTGCAACGTCCAATATTAAATTCCACAAACTACGCAGGGCTGTCTTCAATTCTTGCGCAGTCTAATGCTGATTGGTAAAAATAAGCTCAATAAAATGCCAATCAGATGGCACAGACGTTATTCCCAAACAATTCCCTCAAACGCTTGCCTTACACGGAGAAAAAAATGACATCAGGAGCTCCATTAGTAAATCAAGTTGGTAGGAGTATCTTGACTTCCTGCACCCGCTGTAGTACTACAAACGAGGCAAATGCAAAGGCATTTCATTGTGCTAAAACATGAATGCTTAATTCAACAACAAGTATTACGGCATCGATCCACAGACGACAGTTGACAAAGGCTTCGGTGGACTGAAGGTTTCTTACCGGTCTCCTAATGCTACCTGTAAGTTACAGGCTGTAACTCAGTCGATATTTTGGAACGATATAATATTGGTGATGCGAAGTAGTTAAAGCGACGTTAACGTTGAGACATTTTTTACGTAGTTATGCACGCTAAAGTCGCTTTTTGAGAATAATTTCGCTTGTCCTTAACTTTTAACTAAGGTTTTCTTCATCACTATTTTACCAGTTATGGTGAGACGTGCCACCGGCAAACACCAAGAGAGTATACGACTTCAATTATCGTCCATGGAAAAGATGCTTAAAAAGCGATTGAAAAGAAGTTCGCATGAAAAAAAATGGACCTCACGAAGAAATGTGTTTGGTACAGTCATTTCGATACAGCGCTGAGACAGGTGCTGACTATTGTGTCCTGCAAAGCTATCTCTTTAGTGTCCCACACCTACAACTTGTTTTTGGTGTCTCTGTCGCCCCCGCTGGCTGCCAGAGTTTGCTTTTCAAAAACCTCAAAATGGCGTTAACATTTAGGGACGGTTCTCTTTAGGATCATGAGTTGTCGCATCTTAATCTTTTCTCTTTTTAGCTTTAGTATTGTCCAATTTGGACACACCTGTTTGGAAATCTCTAACCAACACGACGAGAACGAACACGCAAGCACGTCCAGCTCTAATTTTGAATTTAGAGTTAACGTTAACTCGACAAAGCAGGAGACACGTTCGCAAACTTAGATGGTGGCGGGGTCAATAATGCTCCACTTTTGGTTCGGGTTGTTTGGCGAGCATCCATACAGCTGCAGTTTGTTGCCCTGTGCAGGGTCAGTGTCCAGACAGAAGCCCTGATGTCTCGCATGCTTCAGCTTGCCAGTCTCGCTTTCCAATGTCCACTTCTGGTTGGCCTCATTATCCAAGCAACGGAACACGTGCACAATACCACCGTCCCAAGCCTGGTAGGCGTCCAGGCAGCGGTCACTGCTCTTGGAGCGGACTTGCTGAGTAGCCGAGTCGAAGAACCACACCTGCTGCTCCTGAACGAGCCAGTCGGAAGACTTGCTCGACATGTACACGTTGCCGTCTTTTTCGGACAGTAGTAAGTTGGTGCCAGCGTTTCGGATAGCACGGGGATCCTTCCACCCGATAGTGAGCTGCTGGAAGTTGCTCTTCATGACATCATCCTCCTGGAAAATGCCGAAATCGGCTTCAACCTCCTTGCCACCATTCGTGACTCGCCATTTGGAGTCGAACGCGACGTACCAGTAGTAGTCGAAGTCGTGGGAACGAGCCATCTGGTAGAAGTCCGAGAAAAATTTGGCCTGGTTTTCAGGCGAAGCGACGCCGGCAGCAGGATCCGAGCCACCAGAACTCCAGCCCGTCTCCGAGATGACGACCTTCTTGCCCTTGTTGGCAGCAGCCACACGCAGGTTCTTGAGGCGATCGAGGGTGATGGCAGCACCTTCGTTGAAATCAGCGCGTTCCCAGAAGGAGAACTGGTTGACAGAGACGTAATCCACCGCATCAATGAGCTGTTGGTTGGCGTTATAGATGTCAATAACATCGGCGATACTGACGGGCGTGTTCTTGCCACGACCGCGGATGTAGTCGCGGATTTCCTTCATGTAGCTGATGGCGGTGTCTGCGTTAATTTCCTTGCGGTAAATGGTCTCACTTCCCACGTGAAGACCAATGACGTTGTCGTCGTACAGACCCGAATCAATGAGACTAACCAGCTTGGCCTTCTCCTGAAGAAGGTAATCGTGGCTCTTGGTCGTCCAGACACCTAGGTGCACCTTCAGTCCTGCATTCTTGGCAGCCGGGAGAACGAGTTCGGCTTGATTGCAGTCCACCAGCGAATAGATGCGAACCTTGTCAGTGATACCCTTCAAGGCGTACATGTCTTTCTGCACTTCGGACGCGGTCTTGCACTTGGCGCTGTCAGCAGCCCAATCCGGACCCTTGCGCGAGTTATAGTTGGCGCCGGGCATTTTTACGTTCAGAGCGTCAGCACCACCGCTAAGCATGAGCACCACGGAGGCGACGAGGGTGGGCAGGAAGAGCTTCATATTGAAGGTTAGTGAGCGAATCTACTGGGTGGCGAGGTAAATCTCCGCAGAGCCTGTGACGCCTTGCAGAGGAAATGAATAGTGACTCCTCACGGCTTCTGGTGTTAGACAGAGTAGAGCAACGTCGGGCCCAGCCCACAGGAAGCTCCGCACAGACGATTGGCATCATAGCAGTGCGCCATTGGCACGTGTGGCAGTGATTGCCGCAAGCTGGATTTGATTAACTATTTCCAATATAAAATGATTTGTAAAAGTCAATCAAGATTCTTTGTTGACTTTAATCTAATGATAAGCGTTATATTTGTTCTAGCGTACCTTGATTACAATACTCAGCCGAATACGGTACTTGTATGTAGAGGCGTATGTCAGAAACTTTCACCAACCGAGACTGTCCTCGTCTGTTTGCAACAAACAGCCAACGGATTGACGGATTGTAAACGGCTTCTCCCTTTATTTCAAAGGTTTTTTTTTTCTGGCACCGGTATGCACCTGCAATTTACTTCAAGTTGTATGATACCACTTGCTGTGCGATACGCGTTCTGACTACGAATTGAAACAAGTGGTGAAGATGGCCTATTAATACAGTCGTCAGGGCAGACTTCACTTGGGGTGAAGCTTCACTAGGTGAAGCTGAAACCCGTTCCAGCTTCATGTAAAAGGGAACGCCCCGGCGATATTAATAGAAGGACAGCACATGCATGCGACTCGGTTTTTTTTCTGTAAGTACATTTACCACTGACGATTGCGAGCGTACAGTAACTGTGCGACGTTTTGCTGTGGGGCCAACAACAGTTGTTGGCCCCACAGCAAAACGTCGCACTCGTAGCATCGAAATCACGTCTGGGCAAAGCCTCTTTTTTGCCAAAGAGGCTCGATATAGGGAGATGGACGCGTTACTGCAGCGAGGAGTTACCATAAGCCAGTACAACAGTACTAGATCAGATGAACCCTTCGGAAATCCCTTCTCTTGGATTACCTTCACACAGGAATACAGAATCGGGGTACGAAGTCAAGCAGTTAATAGTATTAACTTAATACACTCCTGGACACAATTATACGGCCACCTCGTCGAGCCCATAACTCAGTCAATTTTTATTATTTGACGGGGCGGTTTTCACACAAGTTGCAAAACATGCTTCAAAATAGCAAGGATGTGCTAACGCTCGCGGTTTTGCACTTTATAGGGAGGCTCACATACAAAAAAGAGATTTGTCAGGCTGGACACAATTTACGGCCACCATCGGCCCAATACGAAAACCTATATAAAATAAAACATATGTCATTTTGGCTGACTAGAAATTTGTATGGACTGAGTTACTAAGGGCGATTGAATGGACACTAGGGATCGAGAGCTCAAAGTAGTTGCATGGGCGTGTACACAATACTGTTATATGTAACGTGTTGTACTCGCACCTCTGCTTGATCGATATTGATGGAGAATTTTTAAATGTAAGATCGCGACGACTACACGGTGTTCTCCATATGATCTGCTACAGTAAAAAAAATGCGGATGGGCCTATTGACACTAGCTAAAAGTTCTCCATCAATATCGATCAAGCAGAGGTGCGAGTACAACACGTTACATATAACAGTATTGTGTACACGCCCATGCAACTACTTTGAGCTCTCGATCCCTAGTGTCCATTCAATCGCCCTTAGTAACTCAGTCCATACAAATTTCTAGTCAGCCAAAATGACATATGTTTTATTTTATATAGGTTTTTGTATTGGGCCGATGGTGGCCGTAAATTGTGTCCAGCCTGACAAATCTCTTTTTTGTATGTGAGCCTCCCTATAAAGTGCAAAACCGCGAGCGTTAGCACATCCTTGCTATTTTGAAGCATGTTTTGCAACTTGTGTGAAAACCGCCCCGTCAAATAATAAAAATTGACTGAGTTATGGGCACTCGACGAGGTGGCCGTATAATTGTGTCCAGGAGTGTAGAGAGGTTTCGCAATGCCCTTTTCCGATTCCCTCACACAGTCTACAGGAATAGGACTGAGGACGACCAAACAAAACTGAAATTTATGCAACTGATATTACTCCCACAAAAAATCCCGTCAAACCGATAGATTTAGTTCGTGTCGTGTACCACTCAGAATCTTCATTCTTGTCCCAGCTGTCACGGTGTACAGTTAGATGGTGGATTAAGGATGCTGGCTGACTGCCTGCAGAAGGTCTACTCACTCCAGACTCTCCGGACCACGTCCAAGCAAGCTGGACCTACGACCAAGACAGTGACGTTCCAAGTGTGAGGTCGTGAAGCAGCTGGTCGTGGCGGGAACTGGAGCTGGACCGCCACACACGAGGGATCTGCGGAAAGGTAAGGAGCTCTGAAAGCTCTTAGCGAGGTGAAATGAGGAGGTCAGTAGTGGATTTCCTTCTAACAAACAACACAAGAATATATCAACTCTTACATTACTATCCCAAGTAGCGTCGCTAATACTACTACCGCCTACGTCGGCCCAAGATACTCACGACCCCGATAAGAGGAAGACCGCGACAATTTGGTGGAGAAGCAGGGTATCTTCTAGCCGAATTTTGTAGGAGTACAAGCATGAAAAGAAGCCTTGACAACGGAGTGTCAAGGAAGAAGAAGAGAGAAGTGGGAAATGGATGAGTGCTCAAGGATGGTCCGGCGTGGGACTTGGAGTCAGTGAAGGGGTAGGAGGATGGGCTCCTCCGTTGGAAACGGAGCCCGTGGGGATCCTTGAGGAGGAAGAGGAAGCGCGCGCTGAGAGAGCTGCTGACGGCGGCACGCCGCAGAGACTTCAAGGAAGGGAACGCCCGGGAGATGGCGGGGGACGTGGCATGCCGCAGCGAGCTGATCCCGAGACAGGAAGGCACAAGACAAGAGCGGTCCACGTGGAAGGCGAGGACATGTTCGACGTGGCGTCTCCGTCTCCAGGACGAGAAGGACGGTTGATTCTGTGTCTGGAACGCCTCAGGGTGGACAGATGTCCAACACAGTCCTTGAGCAGTGGGCACATCAACCGGCGCCCAGCGAAGGAACGACGCCTGCAAGGACGACGACGGGTACGCCCTTGGACGCTTCGGTGATGGACTCGGGAGGTCGTCGCGAGTTGGGGTTCGCCTTGGATCGGAGTCGTCCCTCCTTGCAACCGATGGACAACTCTAGAAGAGACGCGCCCCTGGTCACGTCAGCGTACGGACAGCCCAACAACAGCGTGCCAGGCCAACAAGGAAGCAGAAGTGCTCCAGGAGTTACACCTGTTGTTGCTGGAACACCTACGCGAGCGTACGTACCTGGTGGAAGTCGAGGAGCGAAGCCTATTCAATCGATGAGAACGCCGACGAGAGGAAGTGGAACGCCGACGACGGACCCAGCCTTACAGGCTCTCATCATGGACGGTCTCGCCCAATTGCTACAGAGGGCTGGAGTGACGAATGGAACGCCGGTGCCGTCTCCAAGACCTCAAGCTACAGGACACGTGCCACATACCGTGCCGACGCCGACCCGACCAGTGACGTCTTCAGTGATGGGGTACCAAGGACCTATGACCCCGAGGATGAGGAATCAAACGCCGGTTTCGACACCTAGCCGAATGCCGATGGCGGCTATCCTTCGTATGGAGGTGTGTCAATTCCAACGGCTGGATCCACGTGGAACGCTGGAGGTGGTGGAACGCCCCAAAGGAGTGCATTCTACCCTCCCTTCCAACCGCCAATGACGTCGACACCTGGGTGGGCTACTGCTGGAACGATCCCCGCGTGGTCTGCAGCGTCTGCACGGCTGACACCTACCAGCCCCAGAAGCGGAACGTACGGATTGCCGTTCCAGAGAACGTCTCCTATGAATGTGGCGACGTTCCAGGGACGAGCAGGAGCGCTAGGACAAAAAGGGAGCGTGGGTGCTCAGGGAGGAAGGTACGCACCTAACGCAGTACCTCCGCAAGGGCAAGTAACGAGTCCGTACTACGACCAAGGAGTCCGCAATGGCTCGCACGGGTCAGGGAGAGGCGCTCAGCGGGACGTTCCGATTATTAGTATCCCGACGGAATTGCGGAGCGCAGTGAAAGTTATCGTTCCATTCTACTCAGAGACGACCACGTATGAGAGAGCGGTCGCGTTCTGGCGTTCCTTCGAGAAATGTACGCTCGGGTATGGACGACCAAATGCGGTTGGCAGCCTTTCGAGCTGGCCAGTTCGTCGTTCGATAGGGCAAGTTGGGTCAGGAATGGTGGTACAAATGCGAGGATCAACCGATTTTGAAACCCTGCCACGTTTGAGATTCCACAACCGCTTCATCTTTCAGACGCCAGCCCAGTTGTGGAGCCGACTCAAGGCCGCTAGGAGAAACTACGGCGAATCTGCGGAAGAGTGGGGCGACAGGATCATCACGATGTGCGAGTACCCAGACTATCACGAGCCTCGTATGCAGTACGAATGCTTCTCGACGGGTAAGGAACAAGAAGATGCGGGCCGTTTTGAACGCGAACTTAGCTGCGTCGATCCAGGAAGCGTGCGCTTTATTGTTGTACAGGAATATGCACCTCCCTGTGGAAGAAGAGGACGAGTTTGCGGATAGTGGAACGACGCTGAGGAACGTGAGCGCGGTGACGTCCACGCAGTCGCAGATGCTCCAGCAGCTTCAACAAATGAACCAGTTCATGCTGAAGCAGCAGCAGAATCCTGGAGCGTCACAAGGGTTCGTTGGCGCCGTGGCCCCTACGAACGTTCCAAGTACTGGCGTTCCAACTCCGAATGGGAACGTGGCTGGCGCACCGCTTGCACCTCTTCGCATCCGACTAGGGCCTGACACGCGTACCACGGAAGGAGAAGTGGTTTGCGGACGCTGTGGACGTGAGACGTGTCCCCGTGGACAAGGCCGTTGCAATCGGTGTAACGAACTTGGACACTACTCGATGGCGTGCAGCTGGCCAAGACCCCAAGGGAATCACCGGAACGGAGAGCGACGCCAAGCGAAATGTCTGCTGTGTGGTAAGGCGGGTCACCTGGTGGCGAGATGCCCGAGCCTCGATACTTTGCGAAGAATGATGCAGAGCGTGGCCGCCGAGAGCGTGACTGCACCCGCTGGTACGTCCCAACAATGAAGGGGGCAGGAGGAAGGGGAAGGAAGTGTCGCTCCTTCCTCTTGCCTGGTTGGCGACACGAAGAGAGATGAGGGTTCAGCGCGACGGGACTTGCCGGGTGGACATCAGAGGGCTCTCAGTAGAGGTGTGATGAACGATGAAGGCGCTCGTGACGTTCCAGTCACGAGCGTAACGACGAAAATTGTGGAAACTAAAAGTGGAACAAGCAGAGAGAGCAGTCCGACGAAGCGGACTGGACTGAAACAAAACGAGAAGATTAAGGGCTCTACGGAGAGGCCCGCACGAGACGGAGTGGTCGCTGAGGTAGCAACGGAACGTTTCTCTGCGAAGCTAAACTATGAAAACGGAGCAACGGAACGTTCTAAGTTGGTGGAAGACGTCAGTAAGGGAGCAACGGAACGCCCCGAGACTAAGTCGGACGCCGAAGAGAAGTGCCAAGAGAGTGAGGAGGTGGAGACGCTGTCCACCCGCTCAAAGCAGTACGAAGGAGCTCTCGAAACGATCACGGAGGACGCATCTGGCGCCAGGTCAAGTCAGTTCTCGGCAGTCATTGGACAAGTGAGCACAGGTCAAGAAAGGACAGAAGCTCAGAAGGCCGAGGAGGACGAAGAACGTACTAAGGGGAAGGATTTGACGCAGCACTACGAACGCTTGTTTACCGACGACGAGCTGGACATGCTCGAGCACGGTGGCAGCCAGGTAGTGAAGAATGAACCCGAGGAGTACGAGAAGGAACTGGAAGAACGATTGTTCCCGATGAACGAAGACGAGGTGCGGCTACGTGCCAAGCGGAACGCGGATGAACAAGGGAAGCCGACACTCGCGGAAATGAGTGCCGAGCTTGGGATACCGAAAGACGTGTTGGAACGTACCCGGGAGGTCTCATTTGGAGATCTCGGAACGCCAGCGTATTGGCCGGACTGGTACACTCACACGCTAGAGACGTCGACTGAAGCGAAACGTGCCAATCGAGACTTCAAGGATGTCGGAGGGACGGGAGAGAAGTCGACGACGGTCGTTGGTTCCGTTACGACGGACGAGGACGAACGTAAGGGTTGTACGGGGATGTCTAAGGACGCGCTGGAGAACGAGTTCGTGCAGAACGTTTGTGTCGAACTCGAGAAGGACTTCGTGCCAATCTCGGAACTCCCTGCGGAGGAGAAGGGAACGTTACCATTTCAGTGGCATTCCATAATTCGTAACCGAGTGTACGAACTCCTCAAATAAGAGCGGAACGCTACCTTCCTGAGAGCGGGGGGAACGGTGATGCTGAAGACGACATCCCTCCCTTGCGCGACAAAGAGAACAGAGTTAGAGAGAGAGAGGAGGACTCGTTCCGAGAATACCTCGTTGAAGTGGGTGGAACGCTGACTAAGACGTTCCAAAATCGAGCGTTGGCCTTGGCGCGAGACTATTTCGGGACAGAAGCTTCCGTTATTCGCGACAAGCTGTGCGACAGACGAGAGAAGACGTCGAAAATAGTGGCTGTGACCGTTGGGACAAGTTCCAGGAAGAGGGTGACTTTTGGTGCGACTATTGAGGACGGAGATCCCAAAATAGGAGAAGAGGAGCCCGAAGTCTATTTCTTAAACGTGAGAAGAGCTCCCAAGCCGCGAAGAAGCCCTGGGCTGCGCGAAGTGAGCGGCGATGATGTCTTCGACGACGGTGAAAGTGTCGTGCCGGATGGCAAGCGTGTCATCTGCAGCGTTGGGGGTGTGCAAGCGCTGTCGGACGGCTTTATTGATTGCTGCCCGTCCGAAATGCTGGCTGATACAGGTGCGGTTGCCAGTCTTGTCGACAAACGCGTGCTGAGGCGTCTCGGTCGAGCCTCTGAACCTCTACGACCTTATACTGGGGGCTTGGATAGTGTCTCGGGGCACAAGATTCGCGTTAGTGGGGTTATCGACTTGCCCGTCACGCTTGGAACGCTGGAGAAAACGCGTCCTTTCGTCGTGACCGATCACTTGTTTTTAGACGCTATTCTCGGAACGGACTCGCTAAGGGCGTTCCGCGCGGTGATTGACCTCGAGGAGCAGTCGATTACACTGAAAGAGACGGGAGACGTGATCCCGTTGGGTGCGACAAGAGTAGAAGAAACCTACGCGGCTACGATATCGTCGACGGTGCGTTTGGAACCCGGACGTCAGGCCTTAGTGAGATCGAGCGTTCGCGAAACGATGAAGGACCACTCAGCTGTGTTGGTCGAGGGCGTTCCCGGAACGGACGAGTCTTTGAGAGTCGCGAGGACGTTGTGTACCGTGACGGATGGAAAGGTATTTGTCGAAGTATGTAATGCTTCCGCGGAAGAGGTAGAGATCAAGTCTGGCGCGTACGTTGCTGCTGTAACCATCGTTCCCAAGTCGGCGTTCGCAACTAGCGTTTCTAAGTCAGATGAAACGACGAGGAACGTAAGTGCAGTGCTGAACACGACGAAAAAGAACGTGACGGACAGAAGTAAAACGATAGAGGCTGAGAAGAGTGCCGCCATGGACGACAGCGAGGAGGACGACTTCGAAGTGGACTTTGAAGACTCGTCACTCGGAGAAGAACAGAGGGGTCTCTTCGCGAAGATGTCGAAGGACCTAAGGGACTTATTCGTTGAAACTTCTATGAAGCCTGGGAGGACGGACCTGCTACGATTCAGTATTGACACCGGAGATCACGCGCCTATTAAACAGCCTCCGTACATAGTGTCGAAAGCTGAAGGAGATGTCATGGAAGCCGAAATTCAAGAGTACCTGGATCTCGGACTTATCAGACCGTCGACAAGCCCGTGGGCCAGTCCTGTGTTGATGATACGGAAGCCTGATGGTGGCGTAAGATTCTGCATCGATTATCGGAAACTAAACGCTGTGACCGTGATGGACAGTCACCCAATGCCTTTGATCGACGACATCCTGGACGTTCTGGGGAACGCGAAACTTTTCTCCACTATGGACATCGCTTCGGGATATTGGAACGTTCTAATGGATCTCGACAGCGTGGAAAAGACGGCTTTCACGAGGAAATCGGCCTCTACGAGTAGTTGGTCATGCCGTTTGGCTCGTGTAACGCCGTGCCTGCATTTGAGCGACTGATGGAGAACGTTCTCGTTGAATTCAAGTGGAGGACGTGTATCGTCTACTTAGACGACTGCGTTGTCTTCAGTGACGACTTTCCGACCCATTTGATTCGAGTACGCCAGGTCCTGGAACGTTTCCGAACGGCAGGGTTCAAGCTGTAGATGAAGAAGTGTCATTGGGGACGTGAGCAAGTGGCGTTCCTAGGGCATATCGTGACTCAGACTGTAATCCTACCGAACCCTGAGAAGGCAAAAGCGGTCATGAACATCGAGAGACCGCATGACTTGCACACGGTTAGAGCATTCCTGGGTCTGATAAGCTACTTTCGACGCTACATGCCCTCGCAGTCGTCGTCCCATCTGAAATCGACGTCCTTCTGCTTCAAGCGTTTCAGCGGCGCAGAAATCGCAGCGAATCCCGGCGCGTTCCGACAACTACAACGAGCACTAGTGAAGCCACCGATACTGGTGTATCCAGACTTTAAGAAGAGGTTTAAGCTCTATGTCGATTCGTCACACTTAGCAGTGGGAGCATGTCTGATGCAAGAGGTCGACCAGAGAGACAGGGCGATCACGTACACGAGTAAGATGCTGGTTGGATCACAGCGGAGCTGGGTTAACAAGACAAGTGGAACGACAGAAATTGAGTGCTGGGGAATCATGTGGTCGACACGCAAGTTCCGGTGCTATCTGAGTCACGCGGAATTTGATCTGTACACAGACCATCAAGCTCTCACGTGGATCTTCGGCGAGACAACAAGAACGTCAAACGCCAAGTTGGCACGATGGGCCATGGAGCTGTCGCAGCTACGGTTTAAGATATACCACAAGTATGGAACGTCGATGGGACACGCTGATGGTTTGTCGAGGCTGTATCACCGACCGGATGCTGGTATTGTTAGTGCAATCAGAATGGCGGACCTTTTCAACAACAGTGCAGTGAGGAAGAGACTCCTGACTTACAAGTGCCGACTTCAGACGAAATGCAGACTCGATCGGGAACGCAAGTCTTAAACGGAACGCTGGATAGGAACGTCACTGACGTTCCTATCCCAGTCGGGGAGCCTGCCGAGACTACGGATCCTAACGGAAAGACCGAGAGAAGTAACCAACAGACAGAGGATGCGCCCGTAGCTGTCGAGCCTCTCACGCAAGCAGATCAGGAAGAAGACTCGCAAGGGAGGGCTCTACAGGCGAACTCATCACCGATTGACGTGTTTGGGTTAGATTACGACAAGTTTGTTGCTGAACAAGAACGTGTGCCCTGGCTGCGAGCACTGAAGGCGTTCCTGAAAGATGGAGCCTTGGCCCTTGATCCACAACTGAGAGTGAGTGTGCTGAAGATATCTCCGCACTACTTGATTCGAAACGGAGTTCTGGCACGTCTCGTACATCTAGGAGCACGTGCCGGTCCAGCCAGAACTGTGTGCGCTCCAACTGTCCCGTTACCGTGTATAGAAACGGTCCTGCATCTTCTCTGCTCACTTAGGGAGAACGAAGACGACGGACAAGGTGAGACGCCACGTGTATTGGCATGGGTGGAGGAAGGACGTGATCGAGTACGTGCGTGAATGTTCTATCTGCAGTGGAGGAAAGGGACATAGACCTTGGAGAGCTGGGCTGATGCAACGGATGCCAGTTCAGGACTTGTCTGGCCCGTTCTCGCTACTCGTAGTCGACGCAATTGGACCATTGGTCGTCACGCCTCGTGGAAACAAGTACATCCTGGTGTTTGTGGACTATCTCACAAGATGGGTCGAGGCATTTGCGGTCACTTCGTTGGACACGATCTCGTTTGTGAACGCAATGATAGAGGGCGTTATCTGCCAACATGGAGTACCGGAACATCTACTAAGTGATCGTGGTTCCAACTTCACGTCCAATCTGGCCAAGTCACTGTATCAGACGTTGGGGATTAAAAAGTTGTTCGGAGCGGCGTACCACCCGCAGACACAAGGTCTGGTGGAACGTTTCAACGGAACGTTGATGGGGATGCTACGTATGTTCGTGAACGAGACGCAGATGGATTGGGACGTGTACCTGCCAAGGGTCCTATTTGCGTACCGGACGGCATATCACGAAGGCCTCGGCGACACCCCGTTCATTAGTCTGTACGGACGTGATCCTGTGCTACCTATTGACTTGGCGCTCCTATACACGGGAAGGGACTGGAAGAGTAATGAAGTTGCGACGTACCGCCGGAAATTGAATCGCTCGTTGCGTGACTCGCGTCGTCTTGTGGAACGACAACTACTCAAGGCTCAGGATCGACACGAGCAGAGGCTGAACAACCAAGTGAAGGTGACATATGCAGAAGGAGACGCTGTCTGGGTGTACCCGTACTTTAGAGCCCGAGTAAGGGAACGCAGGACGAAGAAGCTGGCGTTCTCCTGGCACGGTCCCTACCGTGTTGTTGGCCAAGTCGGGGAGAACGCCTACAAGATCGCGATTCCGACGCACCCGAACAAGGTCGTCACAGTAAACGTTAGCCGTCTGAAGCGTTTTCAAGGACGCTGGAGCAGACCCTACGCAGACGAGAAGCCTGACAGAGTCGAAGAAGAAGAGGATGAGGACGGTACAGGTCCATTGGACGTCGAGGACTTGCCGTCGACGAGCTTTGTGGAACGTCTCTCGATTGGCGAAGAAGAAACTGCGTTCTCGGGAGTGTCGTCGCCGATAGTGGACGTGATCGCGAAGAGAGTCGGAAAGCGTGAGCTGCAGTATCTCGTACTCACCGCCACGCATGAGACGTTCTGGTTGTCTCGAGCGGCGTTGGCACCGGAGTTTGGAGCGATGATACGTGCCTTTGAGGACGCAGATCGGAAGAAAAGAGGTCTACCGGAGTTGCGTCGGAACGTCAGATTGGTCGAAGCCAATGCTGATGTCGACGATGCTGAGGTGTTGTTCTAGCTGGCAACGGGAGCCGGTTAGAATGCGTGCAGTTGTGGGACTGCACGGGAGTGTTTGGGGCTCGCTGAGACTCAATACACTGAGTGACGTGTGCATATTTTTATTTTGGAACGACCACGAGTTGTTCTTTGGGTTTTACGGAGTTGGATATTTTGGGAACGTCAAGCGTCTACGAAGACAGAAGGGCGTCGGGTTGGAACGCGAGGAAGTTTGTGACGAGTCAGGTTGGAAAAAGACGAAGCATTTAAAGGAGGACTCATTGGAGATGGGAGCGAGGAACCAACAGAGGAGAGACAAGCCAAGACGGCGGAGAAACGACGGAACGTTACGGTTAAGTGTCAAAAGGAAAGATAGCTTCCTAGCGTGGAGCGACTGCGACACATGCAGGCCGAAGGAACGTCGTCTGGAGTACGGAGCGAGAGTCCGAATGGAACGTCACGTGGGAACGTTCCCGATCTGACCGTGGAAGACACCGTGCGACAGGCTCCGGGCGATGTGGCTCGGCGAGGGCACCGAGCGTCAGTCGGGGAGAATTGTCACGGTGTACAGTTAGATGGTGTACTAACGATGCTGGCTGACTGCCTGCAGAAGGTCTACTCACTCCAGACTCTCCGGACCACGTCCAAGCAAGCGGGACCTGCGACCAAGACAGTGACGTTTCAAGTGTGAGGTCGTGAAGCAGCTGGTCGTGGCGGGAACCGGAGCTGGACCGCCACACACGAGGGATCTGCGGAAAGGTAAGGAGCTCTGAAAGCTCTTAGCGAGGTGAAATGAGGAGGTCAGTCGTGGATTTCCTTCTAACAAACAACACAAGAATATATCAACTTTAACATTACTATCCCAAGTAGCGTCGCTAATACTACTACCTCCTACGTCGGCCCAAGATACTCACGACCCCGATAAGAGGAAGACCGCGACACAGCTATCCACGAAGAACCGCTTCTAGCGTACCTCATTGCCAATGACCACCCGGAGCGCCCCGTTATTCCCGACATTCGCTTCGACATCGCCTCTCTTACAGACGCCAACTGCAGCGATGCTGCCGTAGCTTTAGCGTCAGAGGAAGACGTTCGACTCAAAGAGTCACTAATACTAAGTTCCTTATCCAAAGGACACATACAGCCCAAGACCAGGGCTCAAAGTTAATACCTTAACTTTTATGCTTCAAAATCAGAAGTGTTTTATTTACTATTATTGCGGCCAAGCCGCCTAGGGGTAAATGTATCTCTTTAACAATCTAGCATAGTTAAATCTAATCAAATGCATAGCGTGTGGCTTTCAGCTAACGTACTGAGAGACCTTGTTAACTCTCCAACTTATGTACTGAGATTTTGTTAACTCTGCGGGTACTTCGTACCCCTGTGTGTTCCACACCATATAACCCCGTTACACTCTCCCTCACTAAGATGAGAACATTCCGTTCTCGAACTTTCCTCAGCGAGGTCACGTCGACGGAGGTCACTAGACCTCACCTCTGCGTTCTGCAGCTCCACAAACGCGTTCGCATCCTTGATGCCCGGCACTTCCACTCCGGCCCACGGCCCAACGTCTCCAGCGCGTCACGCCGCCCCTGCCTCGTCGGTCCCAGACCCCCAACTGCTCTCCGCAACTGCTCCAAGAGCATCTTCGTCTCTTTCGGTGGCAGAGTACCACCAAGAGTATCGCCGTCGACACGGTCAACGCTCCATGAGCCGTCAACAAGAAGAGAGCAAAGCTCAAAGCTTGTCAGAGCTGCGGGCGCCGCCCAGAGGGAACGATGTTCGGTTCTCGGAACTTGAAGAGGGCGAAGTCGATTACGACGAGCCCATGGGTAGTGAGGATCACTCCAACCCAACCTCTCCGAGATCGCACACTGGTGCCGCGTCTTCCCCAGCTTCCTCTGTGAGGTCTAGCCGCTCAACGGCGCGTTCTCAAACAAGAAGAGACCTGCGGACACCGCATCCGTTCTCTGAACGTTCGAATCCGACTCGCTCGCTGCGCGATGCGCCACCGCTATCGTCGCGGTATGACGAGGAAGATCGATACGATCACAACGTCATTACGAATGACCTGGACGAGGCCCTAGGCCGTCAGCTGTCCAATGAGCAGCGCTCGCAGTCGTTCCGACCTGTGGTCCGACCACTTGTTCTAACGTCACGCCGTGACTACGGCTTCCAGCCGCGGAACCCTGCCGAAGCGGCCCGCCTCGCGTCGCAGCAGCCGCTGAACACGTACACGTGTGGGCCTGCGGCCTCGACCGCTGATGAGCAAGTGCAACGGCACCGGCTCCAAGAGCGATATCTGACTCCACAAGTCACAGCTCCTCAGGAGTATCAGGCGCGCCTGCAGATGCAGCTCAACCGCCAACCAGCTCCCTCTATGCGAACCATTCCGCTTGTTCTCAACCCTGGGGAATCCCAGCGTGCTTATGAAGCACAATTCCGAAGCTGGGTGGAGGGAGCTCGACGGCTCTCCTCCTACAATGCTCTTCGAGCAAGTTTCTTTGAAACTGATATTCGTCTTGAGAGACGTTCGCGCTTAGACTTCGCTAGGTCGAAAGCACGTCGACGAACAATGGGACCCCGTCCCCATCACCTCGAGGTGTCACCACCTCTTGCTCATACTGCGAGCGCCGCTCATTCCTATGAGCCGGCTGCTCCAGCCACTGGTCGGAGCTTGAGCTCAGCCACCGACCTGTCATCCCCGCGTTCTAGCGGCGGGAAGCGCTCGGCGCCTGACGACGCGGTCGTACGCCGTAGCGGCGGGGCAGTGAGTGTGCCCGATCAAAAGCGTCGACGGCGTCAGGGCAGTCCTGCCGGAAGTGTTTTGTGAGTGAGGATAACCCCTCCATTTCACAAGGTACTGAGTACGACCCTGGCGCCTGCGCCTCGCCACCAGGCGTTCCACATGGAAGTGGAGCTCGCCGTGCTCGTCGAGCAGAGCAGGAGGAGGCCGAGCCTCAGCTGGACTCTCGCGTCGCGAGTCGCAGCGACGTGTTCGCGCTGGAGCAGCGTGTGGGCTCTCTGAACCAGTATCTCCATGATACGACTGACTCTCTGAGTCGCCTTGCAGATGGTCTCGATGAGACGAAGCACCGCGTGGACTGGTTTGAACAACCACAGTCGGTTCAGAACCGAGTCGCGGACCTTGAGCGTCAAGTCGCTCAGCTGCAAGGTCAGATCGACTTGCTGTTGCGTCGTGTGGCCCCGCCACCTGCTGTCGCTCAGCCTGCCGTGGTTCGGCCTTCCGTTGTTGCGCAGCCTGTCGTGGCCCAGCCACCGTTGGCGCCAACGCCTCCGCGCTCACCTGAGCAGGGTCCTGATACGGCTTGAATAAGCCAACGTAGAAGACTGGATGCGTGCGCATCTTCTTCGGAAGGTTAAGCGTATACGCTAGGCCCTTCTTGGCCACGACCTTGAACGGTCCTATGAACTGTGGTCTCAATTCTGTCTTAAAGACTGCAGACACTGCATGAGTAGGTAGGTTTTTTGCATTTAATAAAACTTGGTCTCCGACCTCAAACCTTTCTTCATTGCGTCTGCCTTTGGCATCTGCATGTTCTTTTTGCATGTCTTGGTTTTCAGCCATAGCGTCGCGTATTTGACGCATTACGCTCAGTCTCAAACGGACAAAGTCATCGACTTGCTTGCGAACCGCAACAGGGCTGACATCAGCTAGCCGCTCGGCTATCCCTCCCCCACCAAGCCCTGAGCCACTGCGTGGCGGCGTCAGTGGGACGCGAGGGTTAACCAAGCCGTTCACATAGAACGGAGTGTAGCCTGTCGAGGCGTGCACTGCATTATTTAATGCGAACTCAACGAGTGGGAGCATCTGGCTCCAGCGTTTTGGCGCCTCAGCGCATACGCTTCGGAGGGTATCCTCCACAACGCGATTCACGCGTTCGGTTTGACCATCGGTCTGCGGATGGTCCGTCGTGGACATGTCCAAACGAGTGCCGAGCACTCTGAAGAGGGACGTCCAGAACTTCGCAGTGAAGCGCGGATCTCGATCCGAGACAATTGCCTCAGGCAAGCCATGTTGGCGAAAGACTCGGTCTAAAAACAGCAAAGCTGTACCTTCACCATCAATGGTGTCCGGCACTGCCGCTAAGTGAGCCATCTTGCTCAATCGGTCTACAAAGACCACTATACCTGTGTTTCCCGCCTTATCCTTGGGAAGGCCAAACACAAAGTCCATACTCATGGACTGCCAACATCCCTTGGGGACAGGCAAACTCGCCAATGGCGCTGCCGTGCTCGGCGCGGACTTTGTCCGTTGACACGTCTTACACGTGCGTACATAGGTGCCGACCCACTTATACATCTTAGGCCACCAGTACATCGAGCTCACCAAGCCATAGATCTTCTCCCGATCTAAGTGCCCGCCCACGGGCGTATCATGAACCTCATAGAGGATTCGATACTTTAGATCCTCATCATGAGGAACGACTAAACGAGGGTTATCCTCAGAGTCGGTGCTGTAGTATAGCAGGCCGCCATCGAGTGAGTATCGATGCAGCCTCGCGCGTAAACGCCCAGACAATTCCTTGTCAGAGTCTTTAAACTCTTCGCTCCCAAGAGCCCGTAGCAGCGCTACGCACATGTCGTCTTGTGCATACGCTCCGCGTATCAAGTCAGGCACTGACGACGTCACTGTCGTGACATGAGCTAACTCGTAGTCCGGCCTGCGCGAGAGCGTATCGGCCACTACATTAAGCCGCCCCGGCTTGTACTTCACCTCGAAGTTATACTCGGCAAAGAAGGAAAGCCATCTTGCCATTCTCTGAGAGAGATGAGGTGCCTGTGTCGCAGTGCGTAACGACGCATGATCAGTAAAGATCACAAAAGGCTTAGAGCCTAGCAGGTGTACCCTGAATTTGACTAGAGCATACTTCATTGCAAGTAGCTCTTTGTCATGAACTGGATAGTTCTTCTCTGCAGCTTTAAGCTGGCGAGACTCAAACGCGATCACGCGTTCACGCCCTTCGGCGTCTGCTTGTAGTAAAGCACAACCGATTGCAAAATCGGAGGCGTCACAGACGACGCTAAACGGACTATCCGGGTCCGGTAGCGCAAGGACCGGAGCCTGGAGAAGGCTCTCCTTCACAGCCTCAAAGGCTCCGTCGTGCTCGACGTTCCAGCACCATGGTGCGTCCTTCTTAAGGAGATCTGATAATGGCCGAGCCATCTCCGCGTAGTTCGCACTGTACTTGTGCAAGTAATTGGCTAAGCCTAGCCACTTGCGTAAGTCTTTTTGGTTCTTGGGAACCGGCCAGTCCACGATGGCCTTGACTTTGGCAGGATTTGCCCGTAAGCCACGCTTCTCAATGAAGCACCCGAGGAAAGATATTTCCTCCGCGCCAAAGACGCACTTGTCCAAGTTGGCATACAACTTATTGGTGCGCATGCACTCGAGCACCGCTCGCAAGTGGTCAATGTGGTTATCCACGTCTGACTTTCCGTGCTCGGCACAACTATGGACGAATATATCGTCAAAGTACGTCTGAGCGTACGCCCGGTGGGGCCTAAACAACTGCGTCACAAGACGATTGAACGTTGCTGGTGCGTTCGACAGCCCCTGGGGCATGACCAGCCACTCCCAGAGCATACCGCTCGAAGTACTAACCGCTGTCAGCGGAATGTCGCTCGCTCTCATGAGCAATTGGTAGTAACCATCGACCAAGTCGAGCGCACTGTACAACGTACAGCCTACCATGTTGTTCTGCAGAACATCCTTGCGAGGAATCGGCGTTTGCACCGGGATAGTGGCCGCATTTAGCTTGTTAAAAGCATGAACAATGCGCCACTTGCCGTTCGGCTTTCTGACACAGAACGTGGGTGTCGAGTGCGGAGACTTACTCTCGCGCACCATCCCTGCCTCGTGCTTCGCACGGAAGAATGCGTCAATGACGTCACACTGCTCTCTCGACAAAGGCCATTGCCTTGTTACGCAGTATTTGGTTCCAGGAACCAGGTCAATCTCATGACACACGCCTCGATCCGGAGGCAGGCCCGTCGGTGGGTCTTTCGAGACAACGTCTCCATACTCCTTCACCACCGGGTAGAAGGGATCCGAAGGATCTTTGAGGATCGCCGATCCACTTCTTGCGCTCAGCGCCTTCTTGGTGTCCTCTAGGACCGCGTCGTCCACGACGGATGAGGAGTTCAACTTCTCCTCAGGTCCCAGCAAGACCACCTCGGCTAGCTCGCCTGCCTTTAAGGCTTCGCCAAACTCGGCAATGGACATCTCGTACAGCTCTAGCAGAGCATCTGCAGCTGGCAGAGTATCAAGGCTGATATCGCCTTCTACCTCCCCCGTCACTCCGTTCACGAGTGTATACAGCTGCTCACAGCAATCACGTGGAGCATCACCGCTCGACACGTTAGACACATCGTCCGACGTCGAAGACGTCACAGACGCCCTGCGTCTTCTTCTACTCTCCCATTCGCGACCGAGCCCGGCCGGATGAGGCCGGTGTGGCGACATCTCCATCACCACCACCGGGTGCAGCAGCACCATCACTCCTCGAAGAGGATACATTGTCTCGCAAGACACTCGGCTGAAAGCCAAGAGGTTCTTGACCTTCACACAGTGAGCTAGGTGTCACTTCACCTGCATCTCCTGGGCCACGCCCATGATGCCTCGACTCGCAGTCGACCGCGACCCTCGGGTCACGCAGCGGTAGGTCATCGACCATATGACCTTTTTTGTACCACTCAGTGGATTACGCGCCACTCCGCGCTCGTCCTCACCAGGACCCAGCAGTTGGTCATTGACCTGATTTGCACCGCTCAGCGGATAACGTGCCGCACCACGTACGCCCTCAGGGCAAACAGCAACCTCGTTGCTAACAATTTCGGACATACCAATGTCCAGCACTACGGCCGCCTCGGCCTCGTGCTCGCGCCAAAAGCGCTTCTGCTTCCTAGCAGAGGTGGGTTCATGACTCACCAAAGCTCCACTAGGAGCAGGGTGCGACGCACCTAGCGTTTTCGACTTCCAGTTGATCCATGGCTCATGGCGTTCCAGCCATGCCATGCCAAGGATGAGGTCACACCTCGCATCCAGGTCTAAGACCAAGCAGCGTTCCACGCTATCGAAGTTCTCAAACTTAACTCCAGGGTCGACAGAGACCTTCGACACGGTTACCAGTGTCCCCGTCGCGAGACGGACAGAGATCGTATCTCTCGTTGGTACTTCCAGTGCCTCAGCACTCCCTTCCAGGGTGGAGCGACGGGCGTAGTTGCCCGAGGCTCCCGAGTCAATCAAGACTCTCCATGGCTTTGCAAAGCCCTTCACGTTCGCTTGAACGACCAGCAAGCCCGGCTTGCACACACTCTTCTTGCAAGAGAGCTCAGCTCTCTTCGGGGCTGAGCCCCGTTGCCCTCTACCTCTTCGAGGCACAACAGAACTCAGTTCTTCCCCAGTAGGCCGGCCCGCGCCTACTGGGAGTTGCCGTTTCCCGGCGATGACCCGGAGGGTTGGCTCGCCGGAACCCCGCGCTTCTTGCGCAGAGGGCAATAGGCCCTCAAGTGCTTAGTGCTATTGCACACAAAGCATCGGCGGATGGCGGCGCGCTGCTCCGCAGCAAGAAGCTCCGCTTCTTCATCTTCAGCATAGCTGAGGTCCATCGGCTCTGGACCGCTCGAAGAGCTTGCGCTACCAGCGCTCCAACCAGGTCGCGCCGACCTGAAGTTGTGCTCGGCATTCAATGCCACATCCACCGCCTCTTCACAAGAGTTATGGTGTACACGGAACACTTCCGGTTGAGCTGCGCTCACACGAAGTCCCTCCATGAACACGGTCACGCTGACCAGTTCTGGAAGAGGGTCCGCCGCCATTCCGGCGATAAGAGTTCTCAACTCTTGGACATAGTCCAATAACTCCTTCTTACCCTGGCGGATAGCAAGGAACTTTGACCGGATACGATACGCCTGATTAGGCGGCGCGAACACGCGCGAAAGCTGTTGCTTCAGCTGTTCCCAAGTGGGAAATGCAGCGTCAACAGACGTGCCGCACGTTAGTGCCCATTCGCGAGCGCGACCTCCAAGCCTGGAGATAGCCAGCGCCACGCGCTGATGCTCAGACTGGAGCAGGGCCGATCCCATGGCCATCTCGACCTCACGGGTCCAGAGAAGGAGTTTCTCTCCATCCTTCCCCTCGAAGGTTTTTACGCTCACCATGAGCGGTTTCAGTCTCATAGACTCTTCACGCGTCATCGACGCCGCCGCCGTCGCGGCGCTCATCTTCTCTTGGACATGCTCCAAGAGCGCGTTCTCGTAGCGGGAGAACGATTCCAGCCTGGCAGTGACCGCCTCTGGACCTTGCGATGCAAGATGAGCCACGCCCTCCGGGCCAAGCAAGGACATAAGCTTAGTAAGCGCGTCCTGCTGCACCGGGGGCAAATTCGCGAACACGGGGTGTTCCATCCTCGCAGAGAAAATAGTCAACCGACTCAGGAGCGGGATTGACTCCGTGTGCTACCAAGTGCAGCGGGGCTGCCGTAGCTTTAGCGTCAGAGGAAGACGTTCGACTCATAGAGTCACTAATACTAACTTCATTATCCAAAGGACACTTACAGCCCAAGACCAGGGCTCAAAGTTAATACCTTAACTTTTATGCTTCAAAATCAGAAGTGCTTTATTTACTATTATTGCGGCCAAGCCGCCTAGGGTAAATGTATCTCTTTAACTATCTACATAGCTAAATCTAATCAAATGCTTAACGTGTGGCTTTCAGCCAACGTACTGAGAGACCTTGTTAACTCTCCAACTTATGTACTGAGAGTTTGTTAGCTCTCCGGGTACTTCGTACTCCTGTGTGTTCCACACCATGTAACCCCGTTACACCAACGCCGAGCTGGAGTTTCGCTTCGATGTACGAGGCGTCCGCGAACTTGCCCACCAGTTGGGCTTCCCGAATTCGTCATCGCTGCTAATCGTGACAAGGCACACAAGACAGAAGCTGTGTGTATTCTATTTGCCCGACCCTGTTATCCCAGCCGGAAAACGACATGATGCGGCGCTTTGGGCGCTCTACCAGCGCTCTTTCTGGTATGTTCACACACATGGGTACATTTTACTTTTCATTTTGAGCTTGCGAGTTTCTGCTGACATTTGTGTATTGATTGCAGTGCTTTTTGTATATGACAGATACAGGGAAAAAGATATTTTTATAAGCGCATCTGTGCTCAGCGCATACAAATGTACTGTTGTAACGGGGTACGTAGCCCTAAGTGTACCCCTGGTTACATGAAGTATGACACGTCATACTTCGGGATATTTGGTATAAGATACCAAGGTCGTCCAAAGCCAACCATTGGCTGATGACATTGCATTTCTATAGGTGACTTATAGTTTGTATTAAATCCAAGCTTTATATACTGTACCTATAAATATACTCAGTTTACATTCTACCTTAAATAGGTCACTTCGCTCCCTTTTGATAAAGAGGAAACCTGTGAACTGCCGCTCACTGAGAGTTTGTATACTCTCGGAAGATAACTTCCTCTAGCGTAAGGTGCTGGGTGACCCCGTCAAACTTGGTAGCACTAGTAGTCAATCCACGCCACCGCGGGTAGACTACCTGAACCTCTCCGAAGTTCGTTGCCATGGATAGGAGCGACTTCTCCCATATGAACGACTCTCAGTTCGAGTCGGTTCGGAAGATGGCAGGCATCTTCGGGATGGAAGCCCTCCAGAGCCTGGTGGTGTCAACACCGGCTGAGCAGCTCGAGCGCGTCAATGCGTTTGACGCGTACGAGCAGAGGCTCATCGCGCATGTGCGGGAGAACCTGCAGGCTCCGGCGGCGGAAGGAAATCCGCCTCACCCGAAGCCAATACGGCTGAAGGTAAAGCTGTATGAAGGGAAGGAAGGCGAGAACCTCCACTTCTGGGTCCGAGAAGTAGAGCTCGCGATGGACGCGGCTCTGATCTCGACCGAGCAACTGCGTGTTGCTTTTGCACTCTCCAACCTTAGCGGTCGTGCTAAGAGCTGGGTGTACACTCGGGAAGCAACATCCCCTGGATGTTTCACATCCTGGGCTCAGCTGTGCGAACAGCTCCGAGCCGCGTTCCTCCCGGCGAACTACGAGTACCGCCAGCGTTCGCGCTTCCTCTCGTTCAAACAAGGAAGGCGCGAACTGCACGAGTACATGCAAGAGACACGGGAGCTCACGGCGTCCCTAGTTGGAAATCCACTCAATGAACACATCAAGATGACTGTGTTCATGGACGGCCTTCGAGTGGGCCCCGCACGCACTCAGCTCTTCCGGGTGCAGTCAAGCCTCCTTGAAGAGGCGATCCAAGTGGCTCTTCAAGAAGAGTACAGCCATCGCCAGGCGCGTACGCCGGCCTCAGCGTGGTCTGGAAGTTCCTTGTCGACTCCCGGTCGAGCGAGCCCCAACAGACCAGTTCCCATTGGAGCTCGGGTCCTCCGAACAGCGTGACATCCGCTGCTTCGGCTGCGGGAAGATGGGCCACTTCAAGCACGACTGTCCCGCGGAAAGACTCCGCAGACGGTCTTTCCCCAAGCATGTTCTCAAGGGTCGCTGGCAGAAGCCAGGATCCCGGGGACAGGGAACGCCGGGAGCCAGTAGGGGCGGGGCGCCCTACTGGGGAAGAATTGAGTCTTCGTGATGGGTGCGCGGGTGGTGCGTACCACGGGGACTTAGCCTCTGAGAGTCTTCGCACGCTCGAATCGGCGAAGAGCAGCGACGGGTTACTCGTAATACACGGATGTGTACGGGGATACGATCATCCCTTTAGAATCTTGATCGATTCTGGGGCGTCGAAGAATTTCGCACGCCGCCAGACGGTTGCTCGTAATAGCAACAAGCTGTCCGATGCTTTGAGAGAAAGCAAGGGCAACGGGACGGTGTCAGTGCGACTGGCCGACGGGAAAGTCGTCACTGTCCCCAACGTCCAAGTGGATCTGGCCGTCAGGTCTGAAGACTTTGACGGCCTCGAACAGCTCACTGTTCTCGATAAGGATCCATATGATTTGTTCCTGGGCCTGCCCTGGCTTGAGAAGCACGAGCCCTGGATCGACTGGCGAGGCAAGGCCATCGGTGTCAGCCGCCCTGCGCAGTCCGACAGAGCATTGGTGAGTCATGTTCCCACCTCTGTCAGGACCCGGGGCGCCCGGAAGGGTTGCCAGGGTACCAAAGCATCCGGCAGATGCTTGGGAGTCGTCGACGTATATGACGACTCCAAGGATGTTTTGATGGTGTCAGCGCCCAGAGGAGGCGCTGGTCAAGTGGGAAACTTAGGTCCACAAGCGAATAACAAAGTTCCGCAGACAGCTGCAGCTGTCACGAACACTGACAATAGTGTGTTCAAGGTGGGTAACAGAGTTCCACACAGGGTCGCTCAGACCTTAACTAAAGAGGAAGACGTCGGATGCGCTTCCTATGTGAGTAACATAGTGCCACACGCGGTCGCCCAAACCTTAACTGGAGAGGAAGACGTCGGATACGCTTCCTGTGTGGGTAACATAGCGCCACACGCGGTCGCTCAGACCTTAACGGAAGAGGAAGGCGTTGAACACGCTTCCTGTGTGGGTACCACAGTACCACACGAGGCCACGAGTGCCTCGGATGTCGGAGCGCCGGCATCCCTATACGTGGGTAGCAAAGCTCCACGTCACGG
>NW_003303718.1:37977-60898 GCF_000142945.1 Phytophthora infestans T30-4 | reverse complement strand
GACGGTCGAGTCTTTTCTGCCAGCTCAGACTGGAAAAGGTGCGAAGATGTGCTCATGAGACCTGAGTCACTTAGGAGGAGCTGAACGCCTTCTCTGTCTTGGACGAGACGTCCTGGGAGACCTGAACAAGCAGCGTCAGACGCGCTTGGGTTCTGAAATCCGTAAGAACCCCAAGGATCCGGTGTTTCCTTCGGTAAGGGAGTATGCGGACGGGGTGAACAAACACCCACCGACCCAACTCCACCGGATCGAGGTGTACGGCACGAGATTTATCTCGTGCCCGGCACAAAGTATTGTGTCACGAGGCAATGGCCTCTCCCGCGCGAGCAGTGCGAGGTCATTGATGCCTTCTTCGCCGCGAAAGCGAAGGCAGGCATGGTGCGGGAGTCGAAATCCCCGCACTCGACGCCAACTTTCTGCGCTCGGAAGCCGAACGGAAAGTGGCGTCTAGTTCTTGCTTATAACAAGCTGAACAACACGACGGGGCCGGCCCAAACACCAATCCCACGAAAGGATGTGTTGTTAAACAACATGGCCGGAAGCGTACTGTACAGTGCGCTGGGTTTGGTAGACGGATACTACCAGATCCTGATGCGAGAGAGCGACATCCCGCTCACCGCGGTGAGCACTCCAAGCAGCATGATTTGGGAGTGGCTCGTCATGCCACAGGCCTTGTCTAACGCCCCGGCGACGTTCAATCGCCTGGTAACGCATTTGATCCGCCCTTTGCGTACCTTCGTACAGACGTACTTCGACGACATATTCGTCTATAGCCGTGCCGAGGGAGGCAAGACGGCCATGGAGGTGCATCTAGGACACCTCCGTCGAGTGTTGGACGTAATGCGAGCAAACAAGCTCTACACCAACATCGACAAGTGCGTTTTCGCGTCACCAGAGATTAAAGTTCTCGGTTGCTTCGTAAGCAACGTGGGCGTTCGGGCTGATCCAAACAAGGTCAAAGCCATAGCAGCATGGCCGACGCCCCGATCCCAGAAGGATTTTTGAAAGTGGTTGGGCTTGGCCAACAACCTTCACAAGTACAGCGCTGGGTACGCGGGCTTCGCTAAGCCCTTTGTCGGGTCTCCTTCAGAAGGACGTCGACTGGCGCTGGGGACAAGAGCACCAGGATGCTTTTGACAGCATCAAGGTCAGTCTCCAAGAGGCCCCTGTCCTGGCTCTGCCGGACGAGACGAAGCCGTTTAGCGTCGTCTGCGATGCCTCCGATTACGCTATCGGGTGTGCATTGCTGCAGGCCAACACGGCTGGACATGAACGGGTCATCTCGTTCCAGTCCAGGCAGCTCAAAGCCGCCGAGCGGAACTACCCTGTCCACGACAAGGAACTCATGGCAATGAAATATGCCCTTGTGAAGTTTCGGGCTCACCTTCTGGGCTCTCGGCCCTTCGTGATCTACACAGACCACGCATCCTTGAGGACGGCGACTAACTCGCCTCACCTCTCCCAAAGGATGGCGAGGTGGCTGTCCTTCTTCGCGGAATACAACTTCCGCGTCGAGTACAAGCCGAGCAAGCTCAACGTGCTTGCGGACGCCCTCTCTCGGCGTCCTGACTACGAGCTGGCCCACATCACACGGGTGACAACGGATCTATATGATCGGATACGCATGGCGTATCGGGAAGATGAGGCTGTCGCGCCTATCGTCAAGTTCCTTAAGGCCGGAACGAGCGCGAAGTCCGACTGGCTCTCGTCGCGACAGCGCTCACGGCTCCACCGATATGAGTTGAAGAAGGGCCTCCTCTATTATCGGGTGGAGCCCACTGATCCTCCACGGGTGGTCGTACCCAACGACGAGGATCTGAAGTTCGACATCCTCGCGGAGGCGCATGACGCGCCCTTCAGCGGCCACTTGGGCCGCGAGAAGACCTTTCTGTCGGTCTCTCAGTCCTTCTGGTGGACCCACATGTACAAGTGGGTCGCCCGGTACGTCAAGACATGTGAAACATGTCAGCGGGTCAAACCCGCAGGGCACTCTTCGGCTCCACTACAGAGCCTGCCCGTACCGGCTGATTGTTGGAAGTCGATGAGCCTTGACTTCATCTTTGGGCTTCCCGCCGACGGACACGGCAACACCGGAATTTTGGTGCTCGTGTGTCGGCTGAGCAAGATGGTACATCTTGCTCCTGTTTCCGTTACTGTTACGGGCGAACAAACCGCAAGGTTGCTCGTCGATGGCGTGTTCCGCTATCACGGTCTCCCGGAGACGATTGTCTCGGACCGAGACCCGCGGTTCACGGCTGCGTTTTGGAAAACGCTGTTCCCTTTACTGGGAACTCGTCTGCAGATGTCCACGGCGGACCATTCGCAGACAGACGGCCAGACAGAGCACGTCAATCGAGTGCTCGAGGACACTCTGCGCTGTGTGTGCGCGGCAGCACCACGTACGTGGTCGACGCAGCTTCCCGTTGTTGAGTTTGCGCTCATCAACGCGGTGCACGCGTCCACGTGGTTCACGCCGTTCTACTGGAACAGCTTCCGTCACCCCAGAGTGCATCTTACTCTTCGAGGAGACACTGACTACTCTATTCTAAGTGGGGGGGGGGCTCGGAAAGCCCTTTCCTCCCAGGTCTCGGATGTGAGACCAGTTTCGCTGCGGAAACAAGTGGAATCCTTTATGGATACCAAGCTGAGCATTGTCAGCAGGGTCCGCGATGACATGGCAGCGGCCCAAGATAAACAAAAGGAGTACTCGGACAAACAAGGAAGAGGAAACTTAAGTATATTTGAGATTGGTGACTTAGTGTTGCTAGACACGAGGAACCTACCTCTAGACACTGTTAGCTCTGTCGGCAGCAACAAACTGAAGCACCGCTTCATCGGACCTTTTGCAGTCCTGGCCAGACATGGTGCGTCGTACACCATCGACCTTCCAAAGTCAATGACGACGCACCCGACGTTCTATGTCTATGTCGGACGTCTTAAGCGGTATTTTGACCCGCAGGGGGTTGCTGACTCGCAAACCCCCTTGACCCAGCTCCTCGAAGCGAGGGCCGGTCACAGTCATCGACGAGGACGTCGGAGCAGGCACCCAAGCCTCGGTCGGGACGGCAAGGCTGCGGTCAAGACCGTACGCCGGAGGGGCTCCATACGAACGGACCCCCGCCATACGCCGAGTACGCTGAGTACGCCGGGTACGCACCATACGCGTACGTCTGGGAGTGTGCCGCAGGCGGCTCCGGACGTGACAACAAAGCCTCGATCCATCGGATCATGCGAAAGGCCTCGTCCAGATCGGACGAAGAGGCCCGGCGATCCACCCACAGGTGCAGGCTCGCGACCTCTCGCTCCACCAGGTCCAGGCGGCCCGCAAGACGAGCGAGCTCGCCCTGATTCCCGGCCTGGGCGGCAGCATCACCGTCGGTCCCAAGGCCAAGTGCAATCTCAAGCACGAGGACACGTTGACGGAGGCGGTCAACCTCAGGGTCCTGTGTCGGACCCGCAGTCGGAGCACTCGGACGAGAGTGGCTCTCGGGAGGCGCCGAGTACTCGTACTCGTACGAGGGCACCTCCGCCCCTGCTTGACCGGAATGGAGAAGTCCACTTCCACGTGGAGCGGATCCTCCAGGAGCAAAGGCGTCGCGGTAAGCGACAGCTCCTCGTGAAGTGGAGGGGTTATGTTCACTCCGAGAACTCGTGGGAGTCAATTGAACGGCTCCTGATTGACTGCCCGAAGGCTGTCGCAATCTGGGAACAGAAGCGGCGGCAGCTTCATAAGTAGTCCAGGGCTTCTTGCTCGAACGGGGTACGGACGTTGAAGACACTCCGTACCCGCGCTGATCATGAGCGCTAGAAGCCGCGCGCTTCAGGATGTCCCTTGGCAGCATGCGCTTGCTGATCAAGTGGGCAAACCGAACACGAAGATCACGCTGGTCCAGGATGCGGGACAGCAGCTGATCTTCATGGAGTTCCCGTAACTCCGTGGGTGAGTACTTGAGAGACTCTACCCATGCCCAGAACATGTCCTCACAAGAACTCCAGGTGGGACAGTTCTCGGGCAGAACCCAGGGGTATCCCCAAAGAGAATAGAGACCACCCCGGCTCTCGGGCTTCTTGCGACAAGTCGTAAAGTTCTTAAGGGGGATGCGGTGTGGCGCGAGAAACACACACTGAGTAGCCTCCAAGTTTTCGACAAACAACTGTTCTTCTTTCTGAACAAGAGTACGCTCGTAAATACCCCTAGAGGTGTGGCCGTCAACAAGGCCACGAGGAGCAACGAAAAGCACCAGGAAGGGGTCAGCCCCAGAGCTCTCCTCGGGAGGCCAATACCCTCGCGAGTTGATGGCAGCTCCCTGGCTGACGGGTGCCACCACCGAACCCCCACGCACACGCTGGGCAGCTTGGACGTCCTCCTGCTGCTGGTCGAGGTCATTTGTGATCTCCCGGGGCTCAGAGATAGCACCCTCTTCCTCCTCCTCCTCTTCCTCTTCATCCGAGGAATCGAAGAGGCCCCGATGGGAGTGCCGAGTCTTCTTCTCCTGGCGGAGTGGAGGCTTAGAAGCTGTACGCTTCTTAGAGGGCTTAGCGCCTTCGGCTTTAGAGACCTAAGCACGCACAAGACCCTCGGCAAGCGAGAGACGTCTGCGAGGTTTCTTTTCCTCATCGCCACCAGCTTTGGGAGTGCCCTTAGCCTTGTCGGCCGGACTCTCAGAGCGCACAGACGTCCTGGGACTGTGATCACCCTGATCACTAGCGAGCGACTGCACGCTGTCGTCCTTGTGCTCACTGGGCACTGGGCTGTGCCCTTCCGCAGAGCCCGCAGGAGCATCGTGCGTGCTGCCGGACTCGGCTTCGTCCTCACTGCCAGAGTCGAACTCACGTTCTACGAACCGAGGGCTCGGACGATTGTCTGGAGAGGCCGAGGGCGACGGGCTGCGGTGCTTGCTTGTTCGCTTGCCCACCACCTTGTCTCCCGATGAACCGATCGCCTCGGAGGCCACCTGAGTAGCCTCTTGAAGTGCCGAGCCTTTGCCGTGAGGCTTAGTGCTCTTGGCTTGCGCCTTTCCGGCAGCAGCCTTGGAGCGTGTCTTCGCACCGCTCTTAGCAGTGCCACGAGGCATGGTAAACGGTCGAAGTGGAGACCAGGAAGAAGAGCGCACAGACTGCTGCTCGAGGCTCTAACTGTGTAGTGAGCCTCCGCCGCGCTCGCGCGGCCAAGTCGATGTTTCTTGACTTTGAGAATGAAAGTTTGTGACGAACACTTCTCCATTCTGATTGGTCGGTAAACCGAACGTAAGTGGGGGAGGCTGTAACGGGGTTCGTAGCCCTAAGTGTACCCCTGGTTACATGACGTGTGACACGTCATACTTCGGGATATTTGGTACAAGGTACCAAGGTCGTCCAAAGCCAACCATTGGCTGATGACATTGCATTTCTATAGGTGACTTATAGTTTGTATTAAATCCAAGCTTTATCTACCTATAAATATACTCTTTACATTCCACCTTAAATAGGTCACTTCGCTCTCTTTTGATAAAAGGGGGACCTGTGAGCTGCCGTTCACTGAGAGTTTGTATACTCTCGGAAGATAACTTCCTCTAGCGCAAGGTGCTGTGTGACCCCGTCACAACTGTGATGTCATTTACGCCTGTGGTTCACCGATAAAAACGTGTTTGAATTCATTGATGGTACCAAAATACCAGTCTGTCGTCCAAGCTCGAGGCCGGGAAAGAAGGAGAATTTGCAAAAGCAGGTTTATTCAGGGCACAAGCGCGTCCATTGCCTTAACTTCCAAGCTGCCGTCGTGCTAGACGGACTGTCCATCCATTGCTGGGGGCCAATGGAAGGACGTCATGATATCACAATGTTGCGTGAAAGTAAGATTGCAGATTTCGGGTGGACAAATTTGAGCATTTTTGATGATCGTGTGCTGTATGGTGATCCAGCCTACGGGATCCAATCGTTTCTAGTATCTGGGATCAAGGGGTCCCGCGTCACAGTGCAAGAAAAGGGATTTATGAGCTCGGTCAGAGAAGCAGTGAAATGGAAGTTCGGCGACCTCAAAACGAGATTTGCATTCGTCGACTTCAAAAATGTAACGGGCCAGATATTTACTCCGTTACTTGCTTACACTATAGTGTTGAGGAAGCTCGCAATAGGACGACTGAGTCTTAGGTTTAAGGAAAAATCAACTCTGACTTTATTTTAGGACCAAGGCCACAGCCCAGGCCACTCAAATACACGTCATAGTCCAATTGGCTAATAATGGGTCTGGCTCCCCATATATCAGCCAATGGCATGACAGCATTTCAGCACACGCTAGTCGTGTGCTGATGCACCTACTTTTGTAAAGAAATCTACCTACTTATGTAATGGAGGGGCCCATTTCATTACCCCCCTCTTAAAGTTGCACTTACGCAACATAAGCAGTGGGCGAAGAACAAATCAATCTGCGTGAGGATGGCGAACGGGGACTTGGCTAACGGGCGGAGCGAAACAGAGACGGAGACATCTCCTGCGAAGCGCAGGAGCGACATAACTCGACTTGCGGAGAAGACGACGAACAGCACGATGGATCAACAGCGGACGGGGACACCGACGACGGCGACGTCGTCGACCGCAGCGGCACGGGGCACGCGCGTGATGGACGACCAGCTCCGGGCATGGGCTCTCTATGACATATCCGGAGCGCGGGCTCCGGACACACTGGACACGATGAAGGATCACTTCCGGCGCTTCCGAGGACTGCGTCAGAAGCCTGTCGAGGGTGTCGCATATGGCGCATTGCAGGAGTCGCGGTGCGCCTTCATCCGGCGTTGGAACCGGACGCAGAAAGAAGGGGAGAGCTTCGTCGGCTGGCTGGTGTACCGCGAGGAGATCGTCAAGGAGCACTCGCTCACGGAGCTCCGTGAGCGCATCTGCACCAGCGCATGGGAGGACATGCGCCGCATCTGCTACGTGAGAGTCGCTGAAGGTTGTGGCACTTGTACTGGATCGCGTCCGACTGTCGAGGAGTGGAGAAGCCACATCGCCGAGTATCCGCTCGGTGAACAAGAACACGGGTGGATCGAGAAGTATCGTCGCTCGTTGGCCGAGAACGTGCGCGCCTCTAATCGCGCCGGCTCACGCCGACGCCCTGCACGTGAAGATTCTTGGCATCGGACTCGGTCTCGTTCGCGCGGCCGCTCAAGTCGTCGTTCTCGATCACGTTCGCGTGATCGCACAAATCGCAGATCTCGGTCCCGTTCACGTGGCCGACCAAGTCATCGGTCTCGATCACGTTCGCGTGATCGCTCGAGTCGCTATCCTCGTGCGAGCTGGCATGTGTCACAAGGTGGTTTGCAGCGAGGCTGGACTCATACGCCTGGACCACATTCGGGACGTCCCGAAGGAGATTGGCGCGAGGCTCCCACGTATCCTCGTCGGGAGGAAACCCGAGCCAACGTACCCGATAGCGACGGTCGGGCTGGAACATCGTGGGCGAGCCCACGATGACGTTTGGGAGCGCGAAGTGGATCTTCGTTGGCAACGATGTACTCAACAATCCAGCGGGTATCTCCGGCAGCGTCAACAACAGGAGGAGGGCCGTCGCGTCGATAGCACTCGCGCTCTGGTTGCCCAGAGCGAGAACGACTTGCTGAACAGCTACTGGGATGTCCAGCAGGAGTTGGATGAGGCTCTCGATCAGACTGCCCGGGCCACCGGGGAGAGTGCGCAGCTGCGTCAGTCGAACCGAGAGATCCTTGCTCGATTGCAGATGCTGAAGAGGTCGGTTCACGGACGTTTGCAGACGGGGACGCAGCCTCGAGATCCGACTCCTGGTGCGGATGGGTCGATGGCTCGCCGCGCCCGTCGAGAAGGTCGCTCGACGCATGCTCCGGCTCAGTAGCCTCAGACGACTCTGGAATCGTAGCGGGGTGATACTTCTTGAGCCGTCCGACGTAAAACGTCGGATGCAGACGTAGTGACGTAGGAATGTCAAGCGTGTAGGCATCACCAATGGCTTTGATTACCGTAAATGGCCCAATAAAGCGCGGCGCGAGTTTGTTCGCGCCGAGGTTGGTAACCGCAGAGTTTCTGATACCTTCAGTCGACAGGAGCACGCGTTTGCCTGTCGTAAACGTGGCCGTGTTCTTGCGGCCGATCCTATCGGCGTTCTCCTTCTGCTTGTCCACTGCATCCTGCAGTGCGTCTCGAACACAGCGGGTGACCGCTTGGCCCTGTAGTACGAAGTCGGAGACGACTGCGGAGTCGATTGGTCGCGCCGCACGCTTCGGCGCGTAGTTAGCTTGCGCAAGTGAGCTCGATGCGGAGCGTGTCACTGCGTTGACCGACGTGGGAACAGGGGATACACTCGAGATATCATTAGCAACCGGTGTATGTACCGGTTGACCCAGTACCGGTGTAGCCGCCGGAGACATCGCAGATGGAGTAGACGGCTTGTCGGCAGCTTCTTCCCCACCCAGAGTGGAGACACACGGCGCTGTGGGATGGCCCACGGCGAGGAGAGCAGGGACACGCGGGTGTCGCGCGTTATTAACGAAGAAGGTCGTCAGCCCAGTCGACGCGTGTACCGCGTTGTTCAGAGCGAGCTCGGCCAGTGGCAGAAACGAGCTCCAGCTGGAGAACGACGTCGCGTAGCTTCGGAGGACGTCTTCGAGGACGCGATTTACGCGCTCCGTCTGACCGTCCGTTTCCGGATGGGCTGCTGTGGACATCATTAGCTTCGAGCCCAGTAGCTCGAAGAGCTTTGACCAGAAGGTTGACGTGAAGCGCGGGTCGCGGTCGGAGACGATAGATTCGGGAAGGCCATGATGACGGAAGACAGCATCGAGGAGGTGCACCGCGGTATCTGCCGCGGTGATCGCATCCGACACCGGAATCAGGTGAACCATCTTGCTGAAGCGGTCTACGAATACCAAGACACCTGATCGTCCTTTAGCATCGGGTGGGAGCCCGAAGATGAAGTCCATCGACACCGAGCGCCAGGCCTCGGTGGCCACTGGTAGAGGACGCAAGGGAGCCTGCGAAGACGAGGCAGGTTTCACGCGCTGGCAGGTCTCGCAGGTGCGCACCCACTTACGCACCCATTTGTACAGGTGTGGCCAATAAAAGTCGCGTGACACAGCGGCAAATGTCTTCTCGCGACCGAGATGAGCGCCCAGCGGGGCATCATGAAACTCATGGATAATCCGTGAGCGCAGATCGGGGTCGCTAGGGACAACGACACGTGGGGCATCGAAGTTGTCGATGTTGTACGCCAGCAGCTCGTCCTCGATACGATATCGGTGGATTTTGTTTCGTACAGAGCGGGAAAGGGCTCCCAGTGTGTCGGCGCTGGGAGAGCGGAGATGCTTCAGGATACTGGAGCACGTCGAGTCATGTTCGTAAGCAGCTCGGATCTTGTCGCGAAGTGGTATTACCGGGGAGACGCTCGTCAGGTTGACGCCTGACGCCTCGCACGTGGCACACTCGTCTATATCATCTTCATCCAGCGAAGCTTGTCGACCCAATGCACCGCGTGGGTCGTAGTCGGGACGCCGAGACAAAGCGTCGGCGAGAATGTTGTTCTTGCCGGGCTTGTAGCGGACAACGAAGTTGTACTCAGAGAAGAACGAAAGCCAGCGGGCCATCCGCTGGGAGAGATGAGGGCTCTTCATCGCTGTCCTCAGCGATGCATGATCGGTGTACACCGCGAAGGTATCCTCACCCAACAAGTACACTCTGAACTTGATCAGAGCGTAGCGCATCGCAAGGAGCTCCTTGTCGTGAACAGGGTAGTTGCGCTCCGCGGGCTTCATCTGCCTAGACTGGTAGCTTACGACACGCTCTCGATCTTCTTCATCGAATTGCATCAGCGCACAGCCGATGGCAAAATCGCTCGCGTCGCAGACGACGTGAAAAGGCTTCGAGTCATCCGGAGCGCGAGGATTGGGGCCTCGGCGAGACTCTTCTTCACCGAGTCGAAGGCGGCTTGATGTGCGGAAGTCCACGACCACGACACATCTTTCTTCAACAACGAAGAGAGCGGCTGGATCAATCCGGCGTAATTCTTCGTGTACTTGTGGAGATAATTTGCGAGACCCAGCCACTGACGCAGTTCAGTGGGATTCTGTGGCGTAGGCCACGCACATATCGACGTCACTTTCTCGGGGTCGGCGCAGACGCCGTTCTTGCTCACAAAGCAGCCAAGCACCGGAATCTCCGGCGCGCAGAATATACACTTCTTCAAGTTGGCATACAGCTTGTTTTCGCGCATCACTTGGAAGACTTGCCTCAGATGCTTCAAGTGGACTTCAAGCGCGCTGAGGCCTCCCTCAGCGCGACTGTGTACGAAGATGTCATCGAAATAACTCGGTGCGAAGTCGCGGAGCGGGCGCAGCACATGGGATACCATGCGATTGAACGTGGCGGGAGCATTCTTCAACCCTTGCGGCATAACAAGCCACTCCCAGAGCATACCACTGGGAGTTCTTACCGCTGTGAGCGGTATATCGCTCAGCCTCATGAGGATTTGGTAGAACCCATCGGTCAAGTCGATGGCGCTGAAGACCTCACTACCCGACATTGCGTCGAGCACCATGTCCTTCCGAGGAATCGGCGTCTGGGCAGGGATGGTAGCGTCGTTTAGCTTGTTGAAGGCATGGACGATGCGCCATCCGCCCGTGGCTTTCTTCACACAGAAGGTCGGACTGGAGTGCGGCGATGTGCTCTCACGCACATGACCCGCCTTGCGGCGGCTCTCGAAGAAGTCATCGATAGCTTGGACCTGATCTCGCGGGAGCGGCCACTGCCGCGTCACACAATACTTCGAGCCGGGCACGAGATCAATCTCGTGGCGAATTCCTCGGTCAGCTGGCAACTCAGCTGGGATCTTATCCGGAAATACATCTTCATATTCGCGGGCGGTCTCGTAGACTGGATTGCCGGATTCGCGTAGCGCGTCCCAAGACTGCGCTGCGAAGCGCTCCTCGCGGGCCGACTTCGGCTCAGCGCTCTTTGGGCGCGAGGGAGCGTCGCCGTCACTGACTGCATTCACTTCGAGCGACGCCGAATCGGCGTCGGTGATCAGGCAAACCTGTTCGATTTCATCGTCCTTGAGGCCGCGAAGGAAGTTCTTCCAGGAGAGACCTGAAAGTCGAGTGATCGACCCTGCCTCGCCAGGCGGGTTTGCAAGCTCGAGTGTTCGTCGGCGGCCAGAGGTACCTTCCACATACTCAAGCACGCAGACCGACTCCGTCGGTGAGCTGTCACTTGGTACGGGCTCTCGGCGAGGTTTCAGCCGACGCCGCTTCGACTTCCTCTTTCGCCGCCTCGAGTGCGAACTCGAGGATGATGAGTCGCTCTCGCTGGACGAGATGTCACCCCCCTCTAGCGGGAGCCCCTGCTCGACCGCGGTAGTGTTCAGCGGGAGCGCCAACTGGTTCGAACACCCGGCTCCATTGAACGGAAGCCCCTGCTCCAACCGCCCATCTCGTTTCGTCTGCGGGAGCCCCTGCTCGACCGCCATCTCGTTCGTCTGCGGAGCCCCTGCTCGAACGCCCCATCTCATTCCTCCTGCCGGAAGCCCCTGCTCCACGCCGTCTCGTACATCTGCGGAGACCCTGCTCGACAGCCCAGGTTGATCTTCATCCCCGCGTCGCCGCGAGGACTCATCAATTAACAGCACTGCACAAGCCGAGCAGAGAGGGCCATCGCTCACTCTGTGCACAACGTGCGTCGTGGATGACCGGTCCACGACGGTGACGTGAGGCCAATCCTTCTGGGCGACAGGAGGTGCGTGAACACCTCGCTCACATCATAATCACTGCGGCGCTTGACCGACCGGACCAACCAGTCAATCTCTGGTTGATAGCGCGTCAGCCACGGCATACCCAGGATGCAGTCAAACGCGTAATTCATCTCAATGACGAGGAAGTCGTCGTTGCTTCGGAAACCGTCGAACGTGTACGAAAGGGTAATCTCGCGCCGCGCGACGCGGCGTGATTTCCCATCGGCCAACTTGACAGCGACCTCCCCTCTACCTTTGCGGACAGTGATGTCCGACGGGAGTACCGACAAGCACGACGCGCGGAAGAAGTTGTTGGTCGCTCCTGAATCAAGGAGCGCTCGCAGTGGTCGCCAGGCACCGGCGACATGAAGACTGACAATGATCAATCTTGAATCGCTCGGCGTGGTGGTGGCATGAAAGTGTGCATGCAGCACAGGAGGGCTAGGAGGTTGGGTTGCCACCGGGGGACCTGGACCTCCATTCCAGCCAGTAGGGCGCCCCGCACCTACTGACCCTAACCGTTTTTTGGCTGGTCAGAACTCACGGGCTCGGCATCGACATGCGCAAGCACTAAAGCTCCATTGCTTGCGCATGTCGATGCCGAGCGAGCTGGCGCGCGGCACTCCGCCGCGCGATGACCGACCTTCCGACAGCGGAAGCAGGTAAGAGAACGATTGTTTCGAGCATCGCTCCGACGCGCTGCATAACGCTGATGATTGCTCGTCGCATCGATAGCGTCGATGTCCATGGGCTCGGGCGCAGAATCCCGAGCAGAAGCAGGTAGCGCGTGAGCGTATGACGCCGCAACCACGTAGTCCTCGCGCAGGGCGAGGGCGAAGGCCTCTTCGAGCGTAGAGGGGTCCGATCTTGTAAGGCAGTAGCGCGTCATGCCTTCGCGCATACCGAACACGAATACATGAGCCTGAGAGGCCATATCGATCGGCTTAGACAAGATGCACGACGCGAGGTGTCGTGTCTTCTGGACGTAGTCGCGCATAGTCATCGTGCCTTGCCGAAGGGCGAAGAAGTCTGCCCGAATTCGGGATTCATCTTGCGGCGGCTCGAACGCGAGCCGAAGGTCACTCTGGAGGGTATCCAGAGTGGGGAAGACGTTGGGATCGACAACCAACTTGCCGAGAGCCCATGCCTTGGCTTTCCCAGACAGCCGCGAGAGGAGGAAATGGACCTTCGCGGAAGGCGCCTCGATCAACCTCGAGGCGATGGCGATGTCGATCTCTCGAAACCAGCGATTCAGCGGAAGTCGATCTTCTCCGGCACCGGAGTAGGTGGACGTCTCTAGCTTCACGACGTCATTCGTGGAGATACGCGAGGGAGCTGACACTCGCCGATTCGCATCGGCGAACTCGCGTTCCATGAATTCTTGTGCCGCAACGCGCTGCTCGTCGGGAGTCGCTGAGCGCAGCAGCGACGTGACGACGGCTTCTCCGGACACCGCCGCAAGGCGGTGGAGAGCTTCCCACTCGATCCGAGTGAGATGGAGAAAGGCAGCGTGGTCGAGGTCTTGGCTCATGTCGAACTTGGTCGTTGGAAGGACTACGAAGTGCTACCAGGTGTAACGGGCCAGGTATTTACTCCGTTACTTGCTTACACTATAGTGTTGAGGAAGCTCGCAATAGGACGACTGAGTCTTAGGTTTAAGGAAAAATCAACTCTGACTTTACTTTAGGACCAAGGCCACAGCCCTGGCCACTCAAATACACGTCATAGTCCAATTGGCTAATAATGGGTCTGGCTCCCCATATATCAGCCAATGGCATGACAGCATTTCTAGTCGTGTGCTGATGCACCTACTTTTGTAAAGAAATCTACCTACTTATGTAATGGAGGGGCCCATTACAAAAAAGGCTTTGAAGGATCGACTATCACCGCTTGGCAAGTATGTTTTAGTAAGCATGTTTTTACTAAATTGCCATTGCTGCTACTATGGTAGCAACCAGGTTAGCGACTATTGTAAAATTCCTCCTCCATCTCTATCGGATTACTTATACCAATAAAACTGGTATTACCCACTGCATTTAACATTTTATTCGTTCTTACTGTTCTTTATCAGCTCGGTAATACTGCTCGACACAAGTTGTACTAAATCAAGCATGTGAGCTCGATCCGCCTCGCGCTGCGCAGCCTCAAGCTCTCGTGCTCCCTTTTTGTCCTAATTTTCTCTCACCTCTCCCTCGTAGTATGGAAAACCCAAAAAATGACTGCTCTAAGGTACTTAGCGCTGGGAAAGTCACTAATATGCAGCGCCTGTCAGTCCTTTTTAAACCACGAAATTTTTTGATATTGCAATTAATAGTTGAGGCAACCGTCTGCAGTGCACGTAAACGCAATCGTCATCCATGATTGACCCTCGTTTTGCCGGACATGCGCTTTCTGGCCATGGGTTATAGAAGTCCCACTGAATAAGCGTTACTTGCACTTCATATACCTCTTGATATCGGATCACAGGGATTATAGGAATAAAGACAAATCACCAAATCGCCTGTGCAAATGTACAATGTAACTTACATGGAAAGCAACAAAGCGGCCTCGTCTACGTAAAAAAAAACGTTTCGCATTAAATACGGTAGTGCTACGTGAGTAGTACGTACAGACCATTAAGGCCCGGTTTTAGCCAAATCATTACTGTGGATTTGTCTAGTGGCCCACTAGAATCGCTTGCACGAGGGTCCGCCAAATCCACGTCCACCGGGTAAATACCATAATGGTGGACGTGGATGGAGGGTGGACAGGAGGGAATACACCCCTCATGAAAATCAGCGGTAGAGTGCCAGTGGCATAGAATGTTATCTATCGATGCACCTCTCTCATTACAGCTTCTCACTAGCAGCTCACAGCTTTCTCGAGGTCCTACCAAGCATCTTCGTCCTCCGTGAAGTCTTCCAATGTGACTTTCAGTAGGGCTCGCCTACGCAGTTAGGAGGTGACGGTACGTCAACAGCATCGATACGGGCTCCGATATCCATCGCAGATTGTCTTTGCGACGCCTCCATGACGTTGGAGGACACTGATGCAAGATTGATGGCCTGTGGGGCTAAGCAATTGCGGACTGAGTGTTATTTATGACAGCTCCGCATCATTAAGAAGGGTGTCGACTGTAACGATCACAAGGTTGGTTACGTAGAGCTGCTAATGCAGCAAAAACGAGCATTTGCCGAAATACAGATTCTTGGATTTGAGGACGGACCATCGAAGGCGTTGGCGACGATAGGGCCGAAGCGACACTCCCGACACTGCATGATACGGCTACTAAATGTCATGTTTTCCGAGAAGTTTGCTCATAGAGTGCATGAAATTGACGGAAGGGCGGCCCGACAAAATCTTGATTTTAATCAAACTCACGCCAGCTCAGCTTTTTGGACGGATGCTCATTCGGCCTTCAATAGTGATCAGGCAGATTTTAGATCGACGCACATCACATTTGACAAGTGCAACCCAGGCTTTATAGTCCCCCATGATGCCGCAAAACATCGTGAGATGTGGAAGGATGTTAAAAGAGCTCGAGCCACACCGGTGTCACGAAATGCATTGGCGTCATTTGTGCTTCCAGAATAGCTTTCATCAACGGCGGTAAGCCGGCAGTGTGCATCGCACACAGCTTGTACATTAATGCTGGGGGCACCCATAATGTCCGCTATAGTAGCGTCCAACACCGACGTCACCAGCGTCAGCATGGGTTGATGTCTTAATCCTACAAAGCCATCCATCTACACAGCCGATGCATCCACTCATCACCTGATTGCCTTGAAATCACCCATCACAACCTCTCTCCGAGTCCAATTCGGGGAATATGATTCGCAGCTCGCGAAGAGAAAGGATGGCAGTCATAGTCAGATCAATTACTCGATAGTACGATGAAACACTGATCCCAACCGTCCTACGTATATCAAGGTAGAACCCTCCTGCCAAATATCGCAAAGTTGTCATAAGCATTATTGCAGGCGATATCGGCTCCACTCCACTCGAGTTTATCGTGGCGACTGCGACTGCAGGTGCTAATAGACCCAGCAAGTGAAAAAAAACTGCTCGCAGACATTCTAAAAGTCCGATCAAACATGTTATCGTTAAGCAAAATCCCAATTTCTTGATCGACATCTACCCGTTGACGCGAAACTCTTCGATTGCATGTGCGTGGTCTGTCCACTAAGCCCAAGCCTGTTCTTAGCGTACCTAGGCAGAAAAGGTGCTGTCCTCGTCCACCTGCACAAATCTGGCTAACAACGGGCCTAAGGCCTGCAGCTTCCATCTGAGTGCTGGATGCAATCTGTCGCTATCCACTGGCCACGAACTCATTTCTACTACGAAGCTCTTCGGAGACAAAACTTTGCCGCGGTAGTCTCCATAGCTGCGCCAACCAAGAGGAATCGAGCTCGAGACACCACTTGGGAATTGGCCCGTTGTTAGCCAGATAGGATTAATTCAGGAATAACATCTGTGGTCCACAGAGAAATTGGGTATTGCGTCAATACAAAATTCAAATAAAGTGCTCTTATACTACTACCGTGGTCCCCCGTACCAACCGCCTAGGCGTTCAATTTTAATACAACGCACAGTGTGCATTGTATTTGTTTAGAGCGCCTAGGCGTTCAATTAAAGGGTAAAGGTCAAAGTGAGACGAACGCAAGGCCCATTGACCCAAATGTATTAGATGTGCATTCCTTCCACTTGCAGGCAGTAGTACAGCCCAATTCTAGCTATGGAAATCGTTCTAGAAGCGTCGTCTACGGAGTACGTGAACGTCGACACGACCTTGCAATTGTAGTTGAGTGTTTTAAGCTCGATGTTGCATCCATGGTACTGAGCTGCTGCAAAAATCACGAGTTCGCTTCCGTCACTCTGTTCATTCCGGATGGACACAAGGTAGTCCTCGTCAAACAATCCGCTGAGCTCTTCGAGTTCTTGCATATACTGCGTCAGATCGGTAAGGTAGTCATCTTCATACCTAGCAAACGCGTGCCTAAGACAACAGAAAAGGCTCGAGCAAATATCTTCAGGCGTGTACCAAGCAGGTTTTTGGAGACAGAGTCCCTCCTTGTCATCGTCGCTGTCGTCGTCGTCGAACAGGTGCTGGTACCGGAGGTGCCATTCGTGCATGTCGATGCTAGAGTCAAGCAACTCTCGAAGTGGCGGGTGCAGTTCCGACTTGTCAAATTTGGAGCGCTCAACAATGCCACAGACCCGAAATGCCTTCCGTGTGTCCTCAGCTGTCCTCGTAGCGATCCAGTTCAAAACCCATTGTGCAACAACAGAATATTTTGGAACCTTGGTGTTTCCTGCCTTAGTCTGCAGCTTGGGGTCATCAAGTGCGCGTCCAATGTATTCGTCATACTGGTCAGAGTAAAAGGCTTGGAAGCTACGATTCACAGCCACATCAAGAGGCTGAAGAAGACTTGTCAGGTTAGGTGGTACCAACAACACGTGGATATTGTATCCCTGAAGACGCTTCTCGTTGAACAGCGAAACGTGGCACGCATACGAATCAATTATGAAAAGCACGTGCTGCCCGAAAAATCGTGTCTCCTTCCTGCTGCAAATGACAGTCTTCGCGTAGTCGATGAGAATTTTGTCGTTCCACATGCCGGTACTGTTAACATCCACAATAACGCCCTCAGGAACCGTCGGCTTGTGCTTTAGTTTTGAGAAGAGAAGATGAGGAGTTAGGAATTCGCCTTCACCAGTGATAGCGAACGTTGCTGTGAATCTCTTGTGGCTGCTTCCTCCTTTCCGAAGAAGCACTTCGGGTTCTCCACGAGTTGCAATGGTCCTGTTCGGCTCGGTTTCAAAGTACCGAGGAACTTGGTCCATATTAATCACGTTGCAGGGCAAAATGCCGTGCTCCTCAATCAATCTCTGAGCTGATTCGATGAATTCCAAACAGGATTCCTTGGCGTTTGACGGGATCGTTCTTGTCGTTGTATGGCGCCTTGACACGAGGTTGTATCGGGTCTTAAAGCGCTCTAGCCATCCTGTTGAAGCGACAAAATTCTGCTGCGGTATGTCCTGCTGGGAACGGTGGATGTTCAATGCTTGAAGTTGGATGTATTTGTCTTTGACTCGTAGTCCCTTATTGTTTCGGGCCGTTATCCAGAGATGGAGCTTCTTCTCGAGTTTGTCGAACTCAGGTTTACGTCCGGCACCGGGAAAGCGACGCTGCATGCGTGTAACAACTTGGCGGTCCCTTAAGGCGCCTTCAAGTTTGTCGAGTTGCTCCACCCAGCTGCGTACCATAGACGAAGACACCTTGTACTCTAGTGCCAGTGCATGATATCCGTGTCCTCTAGTGTTGGGCTTGTACTTGCTAGCGACTTGTCGTTTAAAGTGAAGGCTGTAACTGTTCCGCTTTTTGTCAGGTGACATTGCGGTCGGAGCAGACAATTGAGGAATGCCGTCGAAGCCCAGGCCAGGCTCGCAAACCAAGCCGACGACGATGAGTTTCGTAGAACGGTTGGTCGAGCGCTGCTGATAAAGCCTCAGCTTGCTCTCGCAACCAGCAATTTGGTCGGGAATAGGCAGCGACTGTTGATGGCTAAGGTTCGTTCTATTTGACCATGCCTTCAAATCGGGAGAGCCGCAGCAAAAAAAATTTAAAAAAATACCTCGAATTAAGCGCTTAGGCGGTTGGTACGGGGGAAGACGGTAGTAGTACTCTCCATTTTTCTCATTGATTCCACAGGTATTAAAATTGCTGAAGATTTGTCACAGACTTGCACCACAATATATAAAAGTGAGCAGGAAAAAAGTAGCCAAATATCGGTCAAGCAAAAGGATGCGCTTACAAAGAAGGTTACGTGCTCAACAAATGAATCAACAGTTTACAAACTGATAATTAAAACAGTCGCGACGACAGCACTTCGCAGCGAAGTGCTACCCCTACAATAGGAGGGGCTATCGCAGCCGTAGAGCTCGCGTCCGTTTTGCGCTTGCAGTAGATCAGTAGGCTTAGCATGAAGATTGCAGCTCGATTAGCAGGCACGGGTTGCCGCAGCAGCCGAGCTCGCAACATAATGCCCTAAGATTGATAGTGATAGAATAAATAGATGGCAGCTCGCTCAGCTGCCACAACAGCACAGTATGTCCCTATTAAGGGGGGGGCTGCCGCAACAGCCAAGCTGGCCACGCCAAATATGCTTTAGAGTAGATGCGTCGATTGGAAGATTGAGTGATAGAGTTAGTAAATAACATTAGATGGCAGCTCGCTCAGCTGCCACGGCAACGAAGTATGCCCCTATTAAGAGAGGGGGCTACCGCAGCAGTCAAGCTCGCACACCGGATGCCCATGATAGCGAATGAACAAGTAGGCTTACCCCTATCGGGAACTGCACTCGATGTGGTAGTAGTAGCGAAGGTCATCGGGGACCTCCGTGTCCCAACAACTCGATAAATGACTGGTCAGTGGTGAAATTTCTGCGAGAGCTGGTTAGTTCCTCTCACATCCTTTTCTTAGTTTTCGTTGAGAGCTTGCACCGCTTTCTATTAAAACCAGCTGTACGATTAGCACTCATAGAAAACTATTGACTTGTATTTAAAAACATCTGAAAAACACTAAATAACATAAGTACCACTTATCGCATTGAGTATCACGGAATAATCATATTTCTCCGCAACTAAATTAATAAAAGAAAATAGCCCTACCAGCCCAGCTCCCGAACCCACGCCACTGTAAAGCCGCATCCTTATGTCGTGACTTGATGGTTAGGCCTCCGGTGCCTTACAACGCTCCAGTATAAGCTGTCCTTGATATGGACGCTGCGGCAGCGACAAGATTATATGAGCCCACTCGGCTAAGCTGTTGTTGTTACGTTTAGGGCGGGATGGGTGGCATGATCCTGGCAAATCTGCTACGCTATACTTAAGTAATCGCATTGGTGAGCGTGATGCGGGTTGGCTTGCTAATAGGATGGATTGTCATTTTAATGACACTACCTCAAACGCGAAGAAGCTGCAGCATGTAGCAATGTGCTGCATGATGCACTGCAGATTTAGTCACTCAGTTGGAGCCTAGAGACATGAGAGACAAGACGAGCTACGTGCATGCGTTGGGATATACATGCTGAAAGTTTTTCTTTGCTGTTAAAGATGCTCTGTGTGTCCAACGGTCTTTCCTCCTCGTGTATGACGAAGGATACGCGAGATAAGGGAAAATAATTCATTCGAGTATTTGCTCAGTCTTGAACACTACTGCCTTGCTGCTAATTGTATTCTTTGGTGTCCTCGAGGCAACTACGTTGTAGCCGCGCTGCGGAAACTACAGAGCGAGCTTCTCCTAGGTTATAAGCCCAACGCTTGCTTGTGGGCATCAAGATGAGTAGCAACACAGGTGGTATGATGTCGACGAGAGTGGATGCACGAACACTAGAGCGAATCCAAGCTCAACTATGGTAATTACAAGTGCGCCAAGCACGACAACACAGATACAATATGTGGTTACATCTGTGGGGCAACCTGCAGTAGCACCGGGAATGATGTTGGGGCTCGATGGAGCGCATCTGGGGCAACCTGGCTTGCAGCAACCGGCGGTACCTGAGATACGGGGGCTCGGCCTCTTGGCAGCAGCAAACCACCAAAAGTTTGATGAGACTTTTGAAGTGTGCCATATGAAACTAAAATGAAATCTGGAGCAATGAGACTCTTGGCAAGTGGTTACTAGAGAGGAGATACGTCATGAGTCCGATTCGGTGTTGCAGCACCATTTCGACTATCGAAATAGGGTGGCTATGGAGACCATCATCAGAGGTGTCAAGTGGCCCGATGCGCAAAACGTGTGCATATTTGGAACGGCGAAATAGATGTGGTATACACTGATAGCAGAGAAAGCCCAACGTGACTTCTCGCATGCTGTGCCCTTGAAAGGTGAGCTGTACACGCACTCATACACGCCAGGTCAGAAGATGGCGGACTACATACAAGAGATGAATGCACTGCACCAGCGATTGCAGCACATGGGGGCGCAGCTTCATGGTTGATGACACGTCGATGTCTCAGCTATTGCTGATGGCGTTTGTGCAGTTCATCGTGAGATTGTAACTCAATTTGACATTGCATATCGGCAAGGAAACTCACCATCCTTGCAGCAAGTCAAGAATGCGCTGTTGGCTCGTGACGAGATGGATAAGATGGCGGCGGACACTGCCGTGAACAGTGGAGCAGCAACAGCGGGTGCTTCGGCGATGATGCACATAGAAAGAGGTCAGACCCAGGTAAGACCCGAAACCAAGGTCCTGGAGCCGAGCTTGCGGGGCTGTGCACACAACTGGAGCTGGTAAACGACGTGCAGTTCATTGCTATTACTGTAAAACGATCAGTCACTTGAGAAAGGACTGCTGGTATTACAAAGCTAAGCAGCGCAAAGCACAGGGAAAGAAAGGCAGGTTTAGTGACAAAGCAAATAAGAAGGACGGATCTGCTGGTAATGTGTTGGGGTCGAGCAACGGGCAGGCTAGTGACGCTATGAGCTACATGCGGTTCATTGCAGAAGCCGATCGATCTGAAAACACCAATAGCAGTAGTTGCTCCAAGGGAGAGCCATTATTCATTGAAATGACCGTGAAGGCCGGAAGGCGTGGGCCCAGCGGAGACTGGATGCTGGACTCGGGAGCATCATGTCATTTGTGCTTAGAGAAGGAGCCGCTAAGCAACTTTAAGAAGTCCAAGCTATCGATTCAGGTATGGGACGGAGGAATCGCGCGCTGTACTATGTTTGGTTCTGTGATGATTAAGGCGATGAACTCTCTGAATCAAAGCGATATGACGTTGGTGCTCGATAAAGTTGAGTATTCCTTTTTTGGTCCAGTAAATTTGCTGCGTATTGGCCTAATGCTGAATGAAGGCTGGAACTATCAGCGAGTCCTCCTAACATGCTACCAAAGAAGGTGTATCTAACGCATGATGGAAAATAATTGGCGTTTATCTATCTTGGAAAGCACTTCTGGCTCAACACTGGCAACTTCGGCGACACTTGTCCAGTGGTGATGGCAGCTGTGAATGCGGATGACAGTCCAATGATGAAGTGGCACGAGCGTTTAGCTCACCTGAACGAGGCTGCACTCAAGTTCGTGGTGAAGAACAATGTCGTGCAAGGGATGAACATTCCTGCCGAGTAGTTGAAGACAAAGTTGAATTGTCATAGCTGCATGAATGCAAAGCAAAGACGCATGTCGTACATGGAAGCCACCGATAAAGGAACCACTGACTGACAATTCTGAGCTCTGACATCCAACGTTTGAGACATGGACCATGAGCCGGTGCGGTACACTACTTTGAGCTCATACACGACGAAGGATCAAGATATAAGTGCCGTTTTCCTATAAAACGGCAAAACGAAGCTGCGGTTAACACTCAGCAGCCGATATCAGACCTCTTAGCACAGAGCAAAAAGATTCAGAAATTCGCGAGCGATGGTGGTGGCGAATACATCAAATATGAGTTGAAGTCGTTTCTCGAGATGAACGGATTCGAGTTCAAAACCCTAACACGTCCGTACACGCCCGAAGAGAAAGCTTCGGCGGAAAAGATGAAGGCACTCGTTATTTTGCCCGACTGAGGTAACATAGCATCGCCTTTTATACGTGTGCAAATAGTATAGTACGATTAAATTGGAGTAAAGGTTGGACACTAGCGCGTTTGCACTCGTCTGAGGACTTACAGCCGTGGGCCCGCCCCTCTCTTCACTTGCTGCGCTGCGCTCGGGGGGCGCCGCTGCGCGGCCTGCCCCACCCCGGCCTCTAAGTCCTCGACTCGGCAAGGCGCTGTGTCTGGGATTAGAAATTAATTCCGAGCGAGTGTTGCCAAGACCGTCAGCTAAGTCCATTTTATGCATGTTGGGGGGTATAATTGTATAGTCGGTTAGCCAGTCGGGCAAAATACTCACTTCCAAAGATGAAAGGCGTGCTCGTGAATGAGATGCGCGCGGTTATGCACGCTGCAAACTTGTCTGATGTACTTCAGTACGTGGTGGAGGTTTCCAATCTAAATCCTACAAAAGCTCTTAATGGGATGACGCCTACGGAGAAACTTCCAGACAAGAAGCCCGACGTCGCACCGTTGAAAGTAGGTCGTTCCGAAGGCGATTCGGAAGAACAAGCTTGTGGCAAAGGCCGAACCAGTACTGTTTACGGATTATATACACGTGGCCACGGCTATCGACTACTGCATTTGCGAACGGGGCAAATGGTAGAAGCT
>NW_003303718.1:26940-37194 GCF_000142945.1 Phytophthora infestans T30-4 | reverse complement strand
GTCATCGTTCACCAGCGCCGCACCAGCTGTACGTTTGTCCGCTTCCTTAGTATTGAGCAGACCACGACTCCGTCAGTGATCGTTTGCGCTCGAGCCCTCCTCACGAGACCACGTCTGACGGCGAGAGAGATCTCACCACTAAGTCTCGACGGCGGTTTGGAAGAGGGTTTGTCGTCTTCAGTTGCGTTCTCCTACACAACCAGCCGTTTCCACTCGTTCGGAAAGGTGACGATGAGGCTTCAAGCGAGGCTGAGTACGCGTTTGACATACCTATGGCCAGTGACAGCACAGTTCCTGCGTCTGGTTCGTCGACTCTTGCGGAGGCTCCACCTGTTGATAATCCGCGACTATTCATGCGCCCCCCCCCGACTTAACGGCTCCATCGCCGCTGAGCTCTGGTCTGTCTTCCTCGGAGCCTCCATTGACTGCAGTGCCCCAGGCGTCGAGTTCAACCTGCGGTGGATCGGCTGCTCGACCTGTCACTGCTGCGGGGGTCCTTACGCAGATCTCGAAATCTCTCAGCTCAGCCGAGTTGCCCCCAGTCGAGTACTTCCCCACGCGTCGCATCAACGGGAACGGTGCACACTCGATTGCCGTCGTGTTCTTGGTCACACCACGTCTCGACTGGGGCTGCTTCGTCTTCGAGTCAGCTACGAGTGTTTCCAGACCGTCTCTCCTTGCAAAATCGGCTGTGCAGACGTCACATTCTGGGCATCCCACCCAGAGGTCTACCGCGATAGCCTGTTCTGTGACCGCTTAGCTGCTCGAGGACCTTGATGCTTCCGATGACGATGCCATAGGGACTGGCGATGGTTCTGAACAGTCCACCGGCTCGGCGAATTTTGCGGCTAGGTCGGTGGTGGATCCCATTTATCTTTCTGAGAACTCGGCGGGTAGTCTTTCAGGTTCTGACTTGGCGGAAGAGGGTTTCACTTCTTCTGCCAAGAAGAGAATTATTCATGCAGAGATCTTTGGCTTCGGCGATGAGATGAGATGAGCGATTAATCTGTGTCGTCGAGCTATCGCCATACTTCGCGACCTTCAGCTCTAGCGTCGGCTTTGATAAAACGCCAGCACCGCAAACGTCATGCCTCGGCGAGTCCGACTGGCCGCCACTTGAAGAAGCCCAAGAAGCACCACAAGAAGCACATAAGAAACACCACAAGATGCACCGATATCACAAGCACCGAGAGTCAGCGCCAGTATGCAACGCAGCTCCGGCTCAATCTCCATTGAATGCCTCTTCGCCGAGTGTGGCTCCTGTGGCATCCGGCCCGTCTCGGCCGAGTTCGGGTTTGTCGCGTTTCACACGTGTATATCCGGGTTACGCTGCCACGCGTTCTCACCCTTCCATTGACGATGTTATGGATTCGAACTTCGCAAGTGGTCTCCAGGGAAGCTCGCTTGACCCATCACATGGCTCAACTCCGCGAAGTGTCATTTATGTATTTCAGCTCCACTCATTGTTGGAACGTGATATTGGACACATTGGCCGGCGGGGTTCAGTTGGAGCTCGTCGGTGGTAAGAGTCGTGTACCACCTACACCGTGCTCTCTTGAGGGAATTCGAGCCTTCATGACTGTCTTCGATCCGAGTCATCGCTGCCAGCGTCTTCGCCGGATGCTTCCAGAGCTTCCCTTCTTCTTTTCTCCATCGGTACTACAGGAAGCTTGTCGGTGCCTGGCTCCGCAGACTCGGCCCGTTCCTTAATGCAGGTTCTCGGCAATATGTGGGTGAAGATTCGTGGCGACAGTCCTTTATATTCGGCTGGGTAGCGTGTCACGGATGAACAAGTGACTCGTTTCCTCGTTGTCATTTACAAGCGTCGCCACGGGATCGTCGAGTCAAGCGTGCTGATGGCCCTCCATCTTGACCTGAACCCGACGGCTACGCTGCTCAGCATGCAGAGGTGTACGAGCTTTAGCTGGTGTACAATCTCGAGCGCAAGCGCCATAGTGGCACGCTACGGTCGTTGGTTGTCGCTGTCTACGACCGGCTCTACTCGCCGGTCACACAAAAACTCGGCGGTCAGCCTGCTCATTATGTGGACGCTCAGGTAATCTTTGATTCGTCAGCTCCTCACTATTCTCCGGTCAACCTCTCGAGGGCCTCAGCCAGCAGTGATTATATTCAGTGTGAGCACGACGTGGATGGAGCCAAGCCCGGGCGAGCTTAATGGCTGACGGACCCAGCTACCCAATCGTACAATACGTGTTTCCGTGCTCGGAACGTAGACGTCTTGGTTTTCGCCCACGCGGTACGTACGACCGCGTTGTCGATGACGCGATTGAAGGAGAATTCGACTTGAGTGAGCAAGCGCCTCCACAATTAGCCCAGGGTGCCCCTCCTCGGTTGAATCGCCAAGGTATTCATATTTTTGCGGGGTCTTCCGTGGGTGAGCTCGGCTCGGAGATCAAAAGTGGATTCCGACGACGACTCGGCGGACGATAGGTTGTGTAACGGGGTTACACGCAAGCGGCTACACATAGCCACTTGGTTACGAAAGAGGTTTTCCACATTGGTGTAAGACACACCAATGGATACCTTTGGAAGACTGTTGGTCTGCATGCTTTCAAGATATTCTTTGTTTGAATATCAACGTATTCAACCAATTAGAATAATAGGATTCTGACAACCATTCGTTGATAAATACCTTTCATTTAGAAAATTAGATTAGGAGAAAAATCTAAACAAACAGGTAAACAGGTCTCATTTGTACCGGAAATCGGCTTTGCTTTCCTATAAAACTTATAGAACTAATAGGAAAGCAAAGCCGATTTCTGGTATATATACCTACTAGCGCTCTTGGCGCCCGCTCCGCGGACGCTAGGGCATGGTTGGTTGGTGTAGAGAGGGCCGACCACCTCCGCTGCGCTGCGGTGGGCTTAGAATTTCTACTCAAAGCGAAGCAACATATAGTACATGTATACTGTGATCTACGTATATTATGCTCCAAAACAGCACCGCACACAGTATCCGTAGTGCTCACATGTTATTGTAGACATGACCAGGGTTTAACGTGATCTGCAAGAAGAGCACCGTCTTACCCGGGAAGTTCTTGTCTATAATCTCGTTTGAGCGCATTGCTCCCAAAATGACACGAATCGGAGGCGCGCGTGGTTGCAAAGCTAATATATACTGTACGGAAGACGGGTCAGTATCAATGATGCTACGGAATATACGTTGATCGGTGAGGAATCCCAGTGTAGCTAGAGTAAGTACGCCTACTCAAACGTATTTTACCCATCTGCACGTCATCGCCGTGAGGCAGTCGACACATATCACCGATTGCGACGGTCGAATAGAGCAATGTTAATCAGCTCCGCGCGCGAAGTATCTTTTAGGATAGGTAGTATATGCCGATGGTCGCCACAAACATCAATATTATGCTTTGAAATTATTCTGCTGAGCTGTTTGTGATGTTACTGAAGGGTATTTCCACTATCTTCCGCATGCATTGATCTTACTTGCATAGCTGACGTACTTTCTGACTTATGTGTATAGCTTCTGACTGACAGAGTGGCGTAAATCCTTTCCGACTGACATTATACTGGGTCCGATATGTACGACAAAAGGCCTCGTCCACATCGGATGAAGAGGCACCACTGCGTGCACATTCTTTTGACCGGCTGCAGCATACGAAGATATATGGCTGTAGGCAGAGTATCAGATCGTAGTGATGGTTAGACTTGAATTGAATAATAGTTCATGTACATTAGATGGAGTACTTTCGCTGCCTACTTATCAGCTCGGCGTGCTATTTGATGTGTCCGTGCATATCCCGCAATGCCGCCAATGGGTGTTGTCGTGATAGCCAACACCCATGCACTGGGTTACTGCTGCGATCTCGGTACTTCTGTATCGTCGTGCTAGCCTACTGTACCTACGATTATGATGTATCCGTCTATATGATCCAGCACGTCACTATTCGGGCACAGGTCATACCCGCGGTGATACAGGCAAGCTGATCAGGCGTCTGTTAGCAGTATTCAAAGCAATATATACGCGCGCGGCGGGTACACATTATAGCCATCCGTGACTCAACCGAGCTCTTATCTCGGCCATTATGGACAGGGCGCTAAAGTAAAGTACTGCGTACAGACACATCTCCTTGCGATGGCCGCTTGTATGGTCATCACTACCGCATACGTGGTTGTGTCCATGTAGACAGCAGCTTATTCATCGCGCATAGTGCTCACTCAATACTGAAGCTTACATTCGTGAGCGCACATTAGTGAAATATAAACAGTGAGGGTTGGTGGTACATATAGCATGGGTTTGCGTGTGCCAAGTGAGCAAGTGTACTTTCCATCTACGGTAACGCGTATGCAGATAGGAACGGCCAGCTCGCAAGGGTACACAGTAGACACCATGCGCTAATTATTATACGAAACGCGCTACACTCCGTAGATGCTTGGCAGCACCACAGTTAGTTTACCATATGTGCGGCCCCAAGCCTCGCGCCGCCCGCCAGTATACAAAATACAAAGATAAGCGGGGTAACGGGGGCAATAAGGATATATTATCCAAATTACTTGCTCTTCTGCTGCTTCTTTTGCTCGATGTAATTGGCGTTTCGGGCGGTCAGCTTGCGAGGGCGGCTGCGCCTCTTTTTCTTCTTGGGGTACCAGTCAGGACCCATCGCCTTCTTGACGTTCGCCAGGCTTTCCTGGCGGCGCACATCGGCCGAATCAGGTGGTGGGGGCTTTTCCTCCCAAAACTCAACCGCTTTTTGGGCCGTTCTCGCAGGCAATACAGCGCCGCACGATGTCCCGCCCGCTGATTGTACGGAATGCGTAGCCGTACTGCAGCTTCCCGCAGCAGACGCAGCGCGCTCGGGGATCCGTCGTAGACCGCTGCGGGTTCAGTAGAAGCGGGTCAATCTTCGCCTCGCATTGCTTGCACGTAGGGCCCACCATTTTGCAAACGTGCGGATGTTAGCAAAATATTTTGTTTTAACCAATTACTTGCGTCCAAATATTAGCCAATAGCTTGGAAATATAAGGCTGGTATTTATTATTTAGAAACATATTAAAAAGTTGATACTAACGTTTTGGCTTTGCTATAATATATTATTATCAGATTTCCAAACAAAAACATACTTTACATGCAATTTAAATTGCCTAAGACAATTATCTATCGTGCGCGCATGCATCTGTCGGGTGTGGTGCACGGGAGCAGATAGCGAAATGCCCGTGCAGCTGCGCGCCTTCATTGCACGGTGGCAGTGGTGAGTTCCAGGTAAAGTACAAAATATATATATTCGCAAAGTCGCTACAAAAAGCGCTGGTCGTGAAGTCTACTTTAATATTAAAAATACTATCGTCTCTACTTAAGAAAATGTGTGGAAAATAGCATCGCCGAGATCTTACAAATGCGTCTGTGAAGCTTCCGTTAATTAAATTAATACTATTAATATCGTCTTTACTTTGAAAAGTGTGTGGAAAATAACATCCCAGAGCTCTTACAGAATACCGGTCTGTGAAGTCTACATTAATAATGATAAATATCTCTATTTGAGAAGTGTGCAGAGCTCTTAGAAAATAAAGTGGTTAGTGTGCCCGATTTGCAGTATCTGCGCAGCTAGCCTGGCCGTTTGCATCTAATCGATGCGTTTCGTGCTCGGCAGAAATGTTTACCTTACGTCCAATCGCGAGGATCTGATCGTGCGACAGATCCAGTCAGTGTCGCAGGTCAGCAGGTATTGACCAATCAGGGCGCGCGTTAATTGCGTCACGCTTTTGGATATATTTGTAATTTTGGCATAGTTAAGTCGAGTCAGAAAGGTAGGCGCGGTCGGAAAGATGGGAGGAAACTCTATTGGAAAGGCCGGGTGTAGCCATGCGAAAAGGCAGGAAAACGCAGCAAGAAAGGAACCGGACGGACTTATTGACAGACGGACGGACACGCTACAAGTTTAGGGGGCGGGAAATACTTTTGGACGAAAGTTTAGTTAATCTAAGTGAAACGCAACTTATGCTTCCTCATACAAGTGGGCTAACGTGTAAGCCGAAATAGTGGGATTAAAGTAGGCCCATTACAGGCTGGGTTCTCCCAACTACGCGGTGCATCCCCAAGCATACATCAAGGACATTGACGAATGTAAGAACCGTCTTTGCCGGGCTATCAAGCCGCTCCCAGTAGCCGAAGTAGCTTCCATCTAAACTCCAACACTATGGCTGTGTACGCAGAGGTGGTGAATGAGCATGAGGTAGTGAGACCACTACCTGCGAACAAGCTGTTGAGAGTCTACGTCTTGCTGAGTATGCACGACAAAAGCCCGATCGTCAGCAAGGAGGAAATGGACGTACTGTCCAAAAACGTTTACTTGTTGGCGGCCGTGGTGGCGGCCACGATCGAGGAGGACGGCAACGCAGTCCCAGCTCTGTGAGGCGTAACAACAACAATCGCAGCAGCCATCGCGGTCGGACTTGCAGAACGAGTAATAGCTTCTTTCCACGCGGTCGAACTCGCAATCGGAGTCGCCGTGTATCTCCCCGTGGGCGCAAGATGCGGTAGAAGAGCACGTCATGGAGCAGTGACAGTTTGCATCTCGCAAGACCAGGTCAAAGCGTAACGCTTGCGGACGTCAGGGACACTGGCGTAGTGACCCAGAGTGTTCAGAGCGCAACGACCACCAAAACGTCAGCGAAGACCGCCAGCCGCCGTGCAGTATGGTGGCCGTTGTGATGGTGAAGAACATCAAGTCGCCAGCACCGACATGCGAGAATAATGGAGGAGCGGTGATGTCGGTGCACAGCGGCGCATACGCGCAGCGCGCGTCACCCGACATGGTCGAATGGATCATTGATAATACTAAGGACTTGACTCTGCTCACGGAGATGCACGACGGCGTCGTATTCGAACATCTTTTTGGTAATGGTTCGGTGGAGCATGCCAACGTGGGCGCTGTGTGTCTGCGTGTGACCAATGAGCACAGTGAAAAAGAAAAAAGCACCACACAATCTGATCTCACAGACGTACCTGCAGTTCAAGGCTGGATTCAAGCTCTCCTTTTCCGACGACCAACTGGTCACATCGCTCACCAAGGACAAGTTGAAGCTGCCCTTTGACTGCGACCGTGGGCTGTTCCGCATGTGAGCACCACTCACCGTCTGACCAAGCTGATACTAAGCGTCAAGTCTACTCAAGTGGAGAACCCCATGGCACTGCTGTTTTTCGAAGCTTCCTGCAGAAAATGGGAGTTGACTGCAATGAAACTTTCGCACCCGTGATTCGGTTCGTGACAATCAGGTGTGCAATTCTGTTTGCGATGCAGCGGGTCATTCTCCAGTTCGACGTCAAGATCTCGTTCCTGTATGGAAATCTCGACGAAGAGGTCTGTATGGAGCAGCCACCTGATTTGCTGAAGACACTCCGCTTTTGTGTGTAGACTCAAGAAGAGTATTTACGGTCTACGCCCGTAAATACTCTTCTTGAGTCTACACACCACGCGTCTACTGCACAAGTTTCTAACTAAGATTGGACTCGAGCGCCTCGATTCTGACTACGGTCTCTATGTCGGAAAAGTGGGAGATGATGTGACATTACTGCTTACTGTCTACGTCGACGACCTGATCCTGATGGGACCAAGTGGCCTGTGTGCTGGGGTCCCACAGTAGCTTGCAGCGGAGTACGAGCTTACTGCCCTTGAACAAGTCAAGTATCTTCTTGGTGTTGAAATCCTGATCAGCCGCCTGCAGCGGAATGCTATCTTATGCTAGTACGTGAAGTACTGAAACGAATCCATAAGGAGGGCTGCAAAAGTGTTGCAACGCCTGAAGCGACCAAGCCCAACAAGTCCGATTCATTGCACCCGTACCGAGATCTCGTTGGTGCACTTAAATATTTGGTTTTGGCATCGAGACCGAGATTGCGCATGCTGTGTGCCATCTCAGCAAGTGCCTGTCCTGCTTTGACCATTTTCCATTACGCTATGGCCAAGCGTGTGCTACGTTACCTTGCTGGTACTGCTAGTCTGTGATGAACATTCCAGCTGTGAACGACGTCAAGCTGGTGTGCTACACCGATGCTGACTACGCGAACGACTCTGACGATCGAAAGAAGTCTGAGCGGGTTTGTGACGTTCGTGGGCGGCGACGTGGTCTCGTTTGGGTCAAGAAAGCAAGCGATTAATGCACAGAGCACAAATCAAGCTGTATACTGGTATGGACGAGGGTACACGAGATCTACTGTGGCTGATGGACCTCTGCGAGGAGCTCAGCTGGACGTATGAGACGCCTGAAATTCGTGGCGAAAACACGTCGTGCATATCCTTGACTGCCAAGCGTGATAAGCACACTAAAACAAAACATATTCAGAACAAGTATCATCTTATACGTCACATGGTTGAGGAAGAACGGACCAAGACAGGTCACGTCGGGACAAACGACATGATAGCTCACATCATGAGGAGAGTTCACGAGCGATGACGAAACTTCGCTCCATCTGGAGCAGCTGACGCCTTCACACGATCTATACGCAGCATTTTCATGCCGTCACTGTTGCAGATGGCAAAACTCTAGCCATTTCTCCGAAACCAGCTGGCCCAAGATCTTGTGGAGGCGTCCAGCTCGAAGAAATCAAGCCACGACAAAGCTGCCAGTGTCGTGGGTGAAAAGCAGCAAGCGACTAGAAGAAGGTGGGCACCGAAGGTGTCCACAGCGAAATCAGAAGTCATGACTGGCGCTGTTGAAGATTCAGGCTGCACAAGTACCTGGCTGGTGATGGCACCAGCATCGAAGGCGGAAATGTATGTTTTCCATGTACAAGTTACTCTTTGAAGCAGGCAGAGAAGCTAGAGAGAAGCTAACCAATTTGAATTCACTTTCAGTTTTACATTCTACTACTCAGATCAACGGGTCTTCTAACGCAGCAAATTCCTCACCGGTTTCTGAAAGTGCAAAAGGTTCTGAGCCCAAGCCGTAGTCTGCTGATTAGAAGCCCCTCTGTCGATGTCAGTCACGGAACGTCTCGACTTCACGGACTTAGACAGTCCCCAGGCGATGCCACCGATCGCTCGTGCAGAGCGGGCACACCGCCGCAACTTGGGCCGTGTGCACAGTGAGATGCACAGCCAAGAGCTACGAACTCCACCTGGCTCACCCCTGGACAGTACGTCTCGACGGTTCATGCGTACACCGGAGAGCTATCAGGGTCTGATGACGCCGGAGCGCGCATCAAGATCAACACCAACTTCGCGAACGTCCCGAATGTCGGACCAAGACATGATTGCAATGCTGACGGCACGACTCGAAGATGCGATGGTGATTGTGAGCACACAGCAACGAATGCTAAGGGAGCACCAGAAAGCTGCCGTGCGACGGGAGTACGATATGAACCCTACTGAAGAGAAGCTTCCTGTCACTACAACCCCTGTGAAGATGAGCACTCGCATAACAACGGAGGTGGCACCCGACGGGTACACCGTAGCTGAGCCACAGCACGAGAATCCAAAGATCTCTTCCACAATACCACAAGAAGAGTCAGATGAGGCAAAGTCAGCAGCAGCTGATATCTCGGTAGCTGGCAAAGAAAGTCCGGAGCCTTCCTCGCTCTCAGTGTCCAAGAAATTATCGATAGAGCAGAAGCCACCCTCTCAATCAATGGAGCAGACCACCGAGAGCCCACCGGTCACAGCGACAGTGACTCACAGCGCTCACAGGCCGCCGAAGCTGAAAGACATACACTGTCGACGCTTTACTGGTGTTGAAAAGTATCCAGGACTCGGAGCCGGGGTCGAGGACTTCCTGAACGAATTTGAGAGCGCGGTGCGCATGGAAAGGCTGCTAAATAAGTCACAGTGGTCAAGCGAGCTAAGGGCTTCTGTGCTGGGCACTTTCTTGGAAGATCAAGCTGCTCGTGCATATCATGAGTTGGCAGGCACCAGTGATGTCACCTACAAGGTGCGGACCGCACACCTTATAGAGGGAATTTGGTTGTCACCTAAGCCAGTACGAGGCGTGGGAAAACGACGGGTAATCCACCAAGCGCGCAGGTGAGCATGGGCAAGAGATTCGCTAGTTATTTGTGAGTTGTCAAAACACTCAAAAAAGAAGAAAAGGAAGAAAAGAACAAGGAGGCAAAACCTTGCAAAATAAAAAATAGTGGGAACATATATAGTAGGTTGAGTTGGAGGGAGTATTGAGGGGGGCCTTGTTGCTATTGAGTAAAAAGTATTGAATAAGAATGGACGAACCAAAGCCCCATCCATTGCTCCGCATATCTCTTCCATGGATAAAATAAAAAAGGAAA